>NC_072789.1:8042229-8229729 GCF_022539595.1 Amphiprion ocellaris | reverse complement strand
TTCAGTTGTTGTGTTTTGCTACTGTGAGGTACTTTTGTCTTTGTCCTTTTGTATAAATGTAAATGGACATATTGGTGTACATTTATTCTAAATCACGTACACTATTATTATTACTATTATTAATGTTTCTAAATAGTATTTTGAAGAAGCAGAATGAATAGGTTTACATTCATTGCGTAAGGAGAAGGGGTGGGATTTGATAAGCTTCGACTTCATCCCACTCCTTTTTGAGCAACTTATTCATTGTCTTGTTGTTTTCTTTTTATGTTGAAATGTTCAAAATTAACTTTCAAAAACAAACAAACAAAAAAAACCAATTAGTCACATGGAAAGCCAAACAAGCTTCCACTTGTTGGACAGTTGGTTTTGTTGAGTTTTTCTCTATTTTGGTGAGGTCATTTCTTTACTATCGCTAGTGCCCTGCAAGGACTTTTGTAAATTTGCACTATATGAATAAACGGAATAGGAATGACTAGATTAGAGCAAGAAGAAAACATCTTCTAGACTTTTCAGAGACAAATACAGTACGGCCCATCAACTATACCTGTGGTTTAGGATAGTCAAGTGTGCAGGTAGTTTGGGTTTACCTTCAGCAGATGCTGCTGCTGGGCCCAGGCCTCCAGTGTGGGGAGGAGAGGCTGGAAATCAGCCAGCTCCAGGTCAGCTGTAGAGGGTTTCTGTCTGTGTAGTCGTAACGGGGCATTAGGATCCATCACAACTGCATTGATCTCATTCAGCAGCTGGAATGACGTGGAAGAAAGTGCAGAAAAACAAACCCGTCTGTTACGTCTGAAAAAGCAGATTTCAATAAAGATTTAAGGCAGCAGAAGAATGTAAACACTCAGTTGAGAATACTCACAGGATTATGTATAAATTACACTTACATTATGATAGTGGGCACATAACCTGGCTTCCCTGGAGTGGTCACTGACGTTTTCACTAATCTCAGTTGTGTTGTCTTCTTTAGGCAATCTGCAAAGGTGATTGTTTGGGGGCATGATGAACACCTGGAGACTCAAACTGATTCTAATGAGTTCGGCCCTTTACTCAGTGATGAAGACGGGTACAGAAACCATGTGATGGATACTTCTGTCTGACAGGCTCAGTAAAACTTCACATCAGAGCACAAATTTTATGGTTACTGACACATTAATATGAAGCAAAATGTGCGTTTCTACTACAGGAAGGAGGCACCAGGGTAAGTTATGGAGGGATGCTCCAACCAGCTGACTGAAAAAAGTCAATTTCTCAACACAGAAAGGCTGTGTATATAAACAGACAACTACAAAAATTAACATTCACCCACTTCATAGAGTTTCTCTAAAGGGAATATCCAAATGTAAAAGCTTGTAACAGATGACCTGTGACACTAAAATGCATGTATGAGACTTAATTTGAAAGGTAACATTTTCCAGTTCCTGACAATGTGTTTGCTTAGCTGTGGTTAAAACTAGCTTAAAACGGTCACCAGATGCCTGGAGGTTGTTAGGAGTGCTGGGAAACAGTCAGCATGAATACTGGCAGCACAGAGGTACATGAACATTTATACACGCCTCGTCTCCAACTCTTTCTTCAGGTTCTCCACTTCCCTCTTTAGCTCTTCTACCCCAGATTTGCTTTCCTTTTGCTGCTCCTGGTATGCCTTGGAAGAAAAGAAATAACGTTACTTACTGTTTGAGCAATACAGTTCTGGAAATCCAAGGTTTAAGTTACCTTGAGAATAGTTTTGAAAGACGGAGTAACACTGATGGGTGTCTTCTTAGTTCTTGTTGAATCAGACATTTTAGACCCTTGTGATTCTCCTTTAATAGATCTGTGATGAAAATGGGCAAATCAGCACAGTTAGACTCAACACAGTATAGTGAAGTGATTGGTCCACATGGTTCATGAGAGCCAACACCAATGCGGCTATTTAAACTGAAATCTTTTGCTTTATATTAACCAAATGAGAAGTTTGAGATCCAAACTACCCCACTACTTTTTAATGTATCATCACTGAACATGTAGACAAACACTGGGAGTCATGTTACCTGAGCTCATCCAACAGCTCAGACATTTTGGTCTCATAGAAGTCAATCACATCCAGCACCCTGCAGATACAAGAACAGTGAACTCAGTATACCTCTAGTTGATGCTAACTTCTGATTTAAATTGTTCTAAACTATTCCTGAACAATGTCAACCTCAAAACTCCTGAAATACACAGCACTGGAGCTCTACTGCACACCACAACAAATAAGAAATGTTTTGTGAGCTTATGTGAGATTTTGAACGTAACAGTCCTTACTGCTGATCTGCATCTGAGCTCTGCACGCTGACTTTCTTGCAGATGTTCTGGAAAGTCTGACTCTGTCGAGCAAATCGTCGCTCTTCTTCTTTGATGGTGAAATAGAGTTTCCTCTGAAGCTGACCTGCTTCCTCCTTCTGTTTTGACAGCTTCTGCTCCAAAACATGACACCGTTTCTGAAAAGATTAGACCATGTGTTTCAGTACTAAACCAGTATTCACTTGAATGGTGAATAACAACTACACATGTTAACATGTTACATGTAAGTATAAACGTGTGCAACCTGATTTTCATGTGCTTAAAACAATCTTCACTCCCCTACCACTCTACTCACAAAATGTAGCTCCTTTTGACTTCTATCTTTTCTCCAAAACACATGTCAAGTTGAAGTTGTTAAGAAGAAGCAGATGGTGCTTGACATGCATACAGAACCAGACTTTCAGGGAGCATTACAGGAGTGCTGGTAGCAGTGTTTCGCTGCACAAGGACACTACTTCGCACAGGATGCTGGCCAAATTTAAATCAGGTACAAAAGTTTGTAGCGTGACTGCATTTTTATCCTCATGCTTTATCAGACCTCCTTGGAAATCTTCTTGATATGATGCAATGATAAGTGCAATGCTGTTTTGCTTTTTCCTTTGCATGTGTGTGTGTGGGATCTTTCTACGGGGGTGTAGTGTTTTGATGGGGACAATCTACAAACTGAATGAAACAAACAGCATCAAAGGGCAAAGCATGATGGAGCAATAAAGAGCAGCCGATCAGCAATGAGTTTTTGTTCCAGAGCTCCAGATTTTATTTATTTCCACATACTAAAAAATATGCACCTCACCAAAACCAGCAGGACAAAGAAGTCGCCAAGGTGCAGTGGATTATGGCCGATTGTGGCAAATTGCAGCAGAAAAGCGCTTCAACCTGACCCCCTCCTTTTCACACACTCCACTGATTGCTCACCTGGCCTTCATTCAGAGTCTCCTCCCACCCCAGTGACACTACTGTGACCGGCCCACACTCACATTTAAAACACGCATATAAAAAATTTAACACTATCTAAACTTAAAATACACAATGCAAATGACTACAATCTGATACAAATTAAAGAAAACACATAATAAACTCAAGAAATACTACACAAGGATCAGCAAAAATCCCCCTATAACTCCTCCCCTCTCTCCTCTCTGATCCCTCAACTCAGTCTAATCAGGTAAATGGTAACTACTGCCATCTTGTGGCCACATCCTCATGTGCACTCCATGAAAACACACCTTTAAGTGGATCTTAGTGAGCTCACAGGGGCCATACCTGAAAATGTGACAAAATAGCGCTGACTGAAAAACACACCTGTGCATCTTGTTTTTCCTGCTGCAGCTGCTGAGTGTGGCTGTGTTGCTGTGCAGCCTTGCCGAGGTACCGGTCCTCCAGGTCCTGGACTCTGGTCTTCACCTCGTCCAGCAGCCCCTCCAGCTCCGTAACCCTCTGAGATTGCTGAGCCGCTCGACTCGTGTGCTGTTGAACCTCCTCTCTAACAGCACATACACAGAGAGAGAAAAAACAACATTGTAAATGTTTGCTTCTGTCCTGTTTCAACATATTTCTGGAAAGAAATGGTTTCCAACGTTGAAGAAAACCTTGACTGAGTTGAGGCTTTTAAAACTGCTGATTTATAGTTTTGAAATGAATTAAATGTTCTGGTGTCTGCACACTTTTGACCATGTAGTGTGTCTCTGGTTCATGAATGTATATCATTATTGATATAACATGACAGCAGTTTAATAAGTAATGCATTTCCTTTGGCAAAATGCTGTACTTAGTAAAAACTCAAGAGTTACAGTCAGCTGCTTTCCATCTCATCACTCTGTGAGCTAGCTTCAGGTTTACACTTCATACCTGCACTGAGGACGATATCATTGTGATCCTCATCTAATGCTGATGAGATTGGATGACAGGACGACAGGTGGGCCACACCACAATAGACATGCATTATTAAACACCCACAGTAATGCATACAGCAGTCATGTGAACATTGAAAAAGACCCCCAGCTGCTATTCTCCAGTTTGGCTTAAAATTGCTCCACACATTCCAACAGGATGACATTTTTGGTGATGAGCCTCCAAAGATTCTTAAAGGTGGAATCTTTAAACAGATGGTGTAAGAGCTGCCACTAAAGACAAATATACTGGCTGATATGTACATATAAGGTAATATCAGGATACCAGGAATGTCGTAGATGGTACTAATACCACTGAAATGCTACGATTTTCAATACCAGTTTTGATACCACAGTAAAAAATAAACCAAAGAAATTAACATATTTCAATTTTAATTCTAGAATTGGAAAACACTTGGCATGGAGCGCCTTCTTTCGTGTTAATTTGAACCTAATGAAAGCTCAGCAGATGAGTCTACATAGTTTGTTTTATAGGTTTTTTTTAATATCTTGTTTGGCAGTCTTACAAGCAAGCAACTGACTGATGCTCATTATGTGAAAATAGCAGTTAATTAGCCCTAATAGGCATGTCATATATTCCTAATAATACACTACATTTGAGGGCCCTCTCCAATCAAGGCATTTAAAATCTTCTATTCTCAATAATAAATTATGACTTGCATGGTTTCCTTCCCCAAAAACAGTGAAATTAACTTAAAAATTCTTAAAATCACATCAAGAGCTGCATATCACGTTTTTTTAAAGCTGTCGTTGAAACTTCCAGCTCAGTAAAATATTTACGAGTACCTTACAACTGTTATTTATCCTGCTTTATTAATCACTGGAAGCGATTATGTCACTGCTTTGGACAAAATGTGACAGTAAATAATGTTTCAGGAAGCTTTTAGCGCAGTGAGGCATTTCCAGGTTTCATTGCTGGACTTACTTGAGTTGGTTGTTGGACTTGACGAGCTCCTGGATGAGAGCCTGTCTCCTCTCTGAGTCTGTCAGCATCGTCCTCAGTGTCATCCTCACCTCACCAGCTGATTTCTTGTCCAGTAGGACTAAATCTGAAGATGAATGAAGACCAATACCACAGAGCCATCACTAATACAAAATAGTTATCTTATCCAGCCCGAAAAATAAGGCATCTGCAAACTTCAAAACAACATAAATTACTACCTTCAAACACATCATCATTTCATCACTCAAACTCGTTTAAATACGAACATTTTGCCATCAAATTAGAATCTCCTGTACTTACCTGAATGGTTCTTATTCTCCACAGGATCGGCAAAAAACACACGTTTAAAACCATGATGCTGCAGAAGTCTGTTCACATCATCCCATTCAACCTGCTCCTGCTGCAAGAAAGACATAAACAATTTTTTCAGTGCTTTAGTTTTCAATCAAATATACATCTACTGCAAATGTCTGAGGTTTTAGCTCTACCTGAAACTGCCTGTAGGTCCACAGATACACATATGTCTTATTTCTTGACTGTAAAAACTGTGCAATCCTGGTTTCCTTATCCATTCTCAACAATCTTCCACTCAATGCAAACCTATCTCTTTTAGAGCATCACTAGTTCTAATTTCTGCAGGACTTGGGTGTCTTTCTTGAATGATCTGGCTGCCGTCAAAACCAACTAATGATCAGGTTTCTGCAGCCTCCTCAGCTGAGAGGAGCTGCCACTTCTGAAGCCTGACAATGAATGAAAGGTGATACACTCATGCATGATCTCTATGACACCAATCCCTTTCAAACACAAGCCTCCGTGGCATCTAATGAACATCAGCATAATGTAGATAGAACTTCATTAATCCTGAAAAAAACCCAGCACCAGATATTACACAGAAAACATAACCATAACATGAGAATAAATACAATGACTAATAGAATATGTATAGGTAAGATCCATTAGTTAAAACAGAAGCTAAAATACAGCTAAAATAGAAAAGCAAGAGGTAATACTTCCACTGATAGTGAAGTATTGCGTATTTTAATGAAACACTGCGCATAATAATGAAATATTGCATGAGAAACTGATATCGACACGAGTAAGAAAGTAATAATGCAAAATATATTGATATTATGAAGCTGTCCTTTATGTAGATACTGTTAAATGTCAAATGCAACTTACCTGTTCCATTTCACACCACTGCAGAAAATAGAATAAAAAAGCAGTGTTAATGTCTCGACTAAGACTTTCCTGGCATTGACCAAACTTGAGGCTGAACTCCATTATAAAATCTGGCAATTTAACTTTCATGGCCTGTCAGTAACAACACCGCAACTGTAAATTAGAAAAAATATATTAAAATATGAATTTTGAGGTTTTTCTGGTCAATTCGGCATACAAATCATCAAGTAACCTCCAGTAGAAATACAATAAACCTGCCATATTTTCAAATGAGCTTAGCGTCAACAATGTCCTCTCAATTAACAGACTACAAAGTTTCTCCACTTGTAACGTAAATGAGCAACTTTAATTCGTACATCTACCAGTAAATATCACGTTTGTACAGTGTATTTCATCAAATTAAACAGCATTATGAAGTTAACAGCTTGGTTAAGAGGTGCTTTCAGGGGAATGGTGTGTGTTTTAAAACGACTTTCTCCGGTGCTTAAACATCGACGGTTAATTTACGGTAACAGACCTGAATGGGCTGAGTTAGCACTAGCTTAACTAGCTAACGAGGCGAGCGTTGCCAGTAGAAACGAATTTTCTCCTCTTAGTGGACTGTAAAATGAAAAATACAGCGTAAATTATGTGCTAAGTTACCAGTTTTTGACGCTGTCGTCACCAACTGTCTGTTATTTCGATACTTCCAAACAGTAGATATGCCTCTTCCGCGATTCAAACAAGTGCGCGGTGACGTATTCGAGGTGAACCAATAGCCTATTGGCAATAGGAAGCGGCTATTTGAGTTTTCCACCAATCAGATTACAGAAGTTCGAGCACAACTGTTGCTGTATTAAACAAATGTGACCAGAAGATGGCAGTAAAATGAGTCGATGCAGAAACAATAATTCTGTGAATGTTTTTTATGAAACCTGCTTCTGCTCAGACCACTGTGGTCAGAAGTGTACTTTTCACCTGCAATTTTGGACCAGTTTGTCTTTATATTTCTACTTTTGTGAGCCTTTTCTTTAATGGATTAATTTTTTGATTAATATTGCTTTATATAGCAACATTGTTTATTTATCAATTTGTTTGTCCATTATATTTCCACTTTTATTTTATTATTCTTTTATATATTTGTTTTTGTAATTTGGCACGCTCACTATTCCATAGGTTTACTGTAATTTAACATCTCAAACAACAGGCAAAACGTCACATGATGTACATGTCAACATTTATATATTTATAATGTTTCACCATAAAATTCCAAGTTTTTTTTAACTGTATTAGAATCAGCAAAATTGTCATTTTCATTAAAAAATGTATATTAAAGATTCAAAAAATAGCAAATAATTACAAAGTTAATTTACACATACTGTTTAGTGAAATTATAGATAATTTCTAGCAAAAATCCCATAAAAGTTTTTCATGATAACTGTTAAAAAAAAGGGGGGCCAAAACTGTAAATCTAATTTGTTCTTGTACGATGTGTATCAGTAAAAAAAAAATACACAGGTTTACACTGTTGCTAAAAAGATATTTTTTTCTAAGATACTTGTTGTTATTTTCACAGTTTTTAAGGTGTTGGAACATAACAGCATTTCACTATTTTCAAGGTAGTTTTTCTGGGCCGTTTTTTTTTTTTTTTTTTTTTTTTTTTTACCAGATTTTCGTTTTTTTCACAGAATCTTTTTTTTAATCATGTGCTGTCTGTTCATTTTAATATCGATGACGCACAGATGTTGCTGCCTGTTAGATCATCCAACTCCATTCTTCAGTTCCCTTCATGACTGCTTTGTGATGTCAACAGTTGGATGTAAAAAAAAAAAAAAAAAAATTCTTTAGCTGGACTCATGATAAAACTGAAATTCTTATTACTAGGTTGCAGGGCATTGCAAGTCCATTGTGTGGTCTTTTTTTAGACGTGAAATTTACTCTATAATTCCACTTGCAGTGATCTCCAAAGCAAAACTGGGAAAACTTTAAATGAATTATAAATCTCGCCCTACATGATGGCTGACATTTCTTTTGACTGTCTGCTGTCAGTGTCGTATCCACATGCCTGCCTCCTCGTGTGAGAGAGAGCGTAGATTTCATAGATCCAGAAAGGAAAGGTCATCGTCATTTAATATCGGCGAGATGGGAGCGAAGAGCCTGGCTACTCACTGTGTCCCTGCATACATCAACTCCGCTGAGCAGAAAATTAAAATGGAAATTCGGGCCTTGAACGGAGTCGAGGGTCCCATTGACCTGTGCTGTATGATTTATGGCAGGTGATTACATCATCTCGATGCCGCCTGGACCACTGAGTTCAGTCAATGCTCCAACTCATGAGCATTAATTTCAAAATACAGAGTTTAGAATGCAGAGTTGACCCTCTTGTTGCTGATTATTAGTCACTGATATATAATAGAAGCCCTTTATTAAACAATATAAGACAATATTTGCCTAGACATAGGTGACACTAACATCTAAAACATTTTAGATTCATGTCTAAATCTTGGGTTTTTGCTGAAAGTGGACCTGTTGATGTCCTGTTTGTTGCCCACTTCTGGCTGTGTCCACTATCTGAAACAACAAATGCACAGTGATGTGCCTGTTTGTTCATGTAGCACAGTAGCAGTAACTTCATTTAACACAAGATTGGTTGGAATTCACTGTGAACACGATTATCTGATAGGTCCAAGCCAGGTTTACTTGGTAGAATTATTTGTAATAAAGCTTCTTTGAATGAATCCTGAGTTCTATCAGAGCTTTCAGGACATTTTCATAAAGATCTCTATCATTACGTATTGAAAGTACAATTACGGTAACAGGAATGGAGGTAAACTTTTACAAAACCAGATAAACCTGGGTGTTTTATGGGTTACTCGAAATGGGACTAAAATTTACAAAATGATCATTATGCAATATTGAAGGACACTTAAAACTTGTAATTGAGATCATAAACTTAATAGGAAAATGTTTACTGACTTAACAGATCAAGTGAGAAATAGAGTGATTTTCTTATAGACTTCTATACAAATAGATTTAAGTAAAGAAGCCCTCTGCTGGTCATTACAAAGACTGCAAGTGTCTTTTGCAATCATTTCGTCTTTAACATTGGGTGTGTCACATCAGGTTTAAAGGTCTGGGCTGAGCTGAGCTGAACAGGAAAACTGGAGCAGAACTGGGGTGATTAATAATATTATAATGAGAATAAATTGCTTTTAAATGAGTTGCTTTGAATTTATTGTATCTGTACTAACTTGTTTTGGATTTGACAGCCCTCTGCATTTGATTTGTACCTTGACAGGCTATAGAAATACAAACATGTGGCATGCTGCTGTTGTAAAAGTTAGACTATAGAGATTAATAACTGTCAGTGATTGGAAAGTTTATACAATATCACTGTGAAACTATGGTTGGAGCATTTTTCTGACCATCTGCTCGGTGCTGCTGTACTGTATGTACGTTAAGTTCATGCGGAGGCCCATTAAGTGGCTAATGGGGCTTGATTGGTGGAGAAATGAGCTGCGACAAATGAGGAGACGTCCTAATGGATGGTCAACTTCAGCCGCTGACAGGGAGCTATCATTTATCTCACTGAAATGAGCAATTTATTCACTTGTAAAACTTACTGAGTTAGACTAAACATGATGTTAGCATCTTGTGCTGTTCCTCGACAAAGCACAAATCCCATGCGCAGATCAAGCTAACAATGAATGTATTCTTCTGACAAGTTGTATCAGAGCCTGATATATGTTGAAAATACACAAATGAGCCCTGGTTTTTGTACATATTTTCAGTTTGCACATACAAAAAGTATCTGAGTGTCACTAAAATATCAAGCATCACAGTTTTCAAGATTGGCTGTGGAGTAAAAGTTAGCATATTGAGAAAAGCAACACATGACAAAGGTCAGTGGATTGTCAATCCCATGTTAACAGCTACGGATTACATCTACTAGCATAAATCAACAAGTACTTTTTCATTGTTTTCCGTGTTAAAAAAAATTGCACAATTATTTGAGCAAATCTTTCATTTTTGCACAAAAAGTCATAAGAAGCTACGGATCTCTTTACAAATTCAAAAAAATCTATCTGTTCAAATATTTTTTACATATTTATATTTAAATTGAAGTGATCAAACATTTTTAAGCATTTGAATGTATTTAGACTTTCATATATGGTGATACACAGCTACAACACTTGTGACCTTAAGTCCTTAGATGGCAATTTTGCCATTAAAAAATCCAAAACAGCATAATTTGGTCCAACGATGTCTTTAATCCAGGAAGCTTGTTCATTAAGGGCCTTACATGAAGGAAAAAGAAATTTAAATTCTATTCTTGATTACACTGGGAGCCAACAAAAAGAGCCTCAAATAGAAGAAGGGACTGTGAGTTAAAGGACGTATCTAAAATTACCACCTGAATCTGCACTTGGGTGTGGTCTCAGTGTCAAGTATGAAATTGCCAGCATGACTTGGAAATCACAACCAAAGTTATTACAAAGTGGTTGAGGAGAAGAATTAAAGGCCAAAGTCTGTCAGAGTCTTAGTCCAGCGACGTAATTTGCAGATAAATTGGGGGAGATGAGCCGTTTTCACTAAGCCCACTTCACCTTGAAGCTCTCCTTTCTCTCTTTATTTTCGCCAAGCTCTATCAGCTCAAATTCCACCACCAGGAAATCAGCTTCTAAACTTCGCTCTTGTACTATGAAGGAGGTGGATGGAGCCATGGAAAAAACCCCGTCAGTCTAGAAAGGCCTGTCTTTTTTCAGGGGGTCTGGCTGCTCCCCGGTGCTGCCGAGCGGACAGGTAATCCACAGTGAGATTACGGGGCTCTCTCATGTTGCACAGGTGCCGGTGGCTGATATGACACAAAGTAATAGGCCTCTAACAGCTCACGTGGAGATGGTGGTCAAGACAGCTTTAGATGGCAGCAGATAAACAGCGGCGGCTTGGCATCATGTCAACAACAACAAAAGTGTTGCAGCATTCACTAGATTTTAGTTAACGCTGCCATTTTGACAATATACATTCACTATTATGGGCTGTTTGCAAAGGGAGAGGCAGTAAAGCTGTTATGTGTAATGTTGCTTAAATTAACAATAAATGCATTAGTTGTTGTCACATTATTTTAATCCATATTTTTGAGGAATGATGGTGATGCATGATATGAATTGTGTCTATGAGTGTGTATTTTTCATGATGATTACAATGCAACCAAGCCACTGAGTTAATATGTACACTATTAGTAAAAAGTTTGGGGTCACCCAGACAATTTCACACTTTCCGTTAAAACTCACACTTATTCCTGTGCTAACATAACTGTACAAGGGTTTTCTAATCATCAATCAGCATTTCAACACCATTAGCTAACACAATGTAGCATTAGAACACAGGAGTGATGGTTGCTGGAAATGTTCCTCTGTACCTCTATGGAGATATTCCATTAAAAATCAGCTGTTTCCAGCTACAATAGTCATTTACCACATCAAAAATGTCTACACTGTATTTTTGATTCATTTAATGTTATCTTCATTGAAAAAAACTGCTTTTCTTTAGAAAATAAGGACGTTTCTACATGACCCAAACTTTTGAATGGTAGTGTATTTTTTTTTTTAAAACAAATGAATAAATTGTATCACTTTATTGTAAATGCATTAATTCTAAGTTCAACCATAAAACAGTTTCAATTTACTATATATAAAATACACACCCAACCTCAAAAGCACCACCTCTCAATACAGAGATTCAAATCTTTATTTTTTTCCCAACACTTCCTACATCCACCTTAATTTTTGCTGACTCTAGTTTGCTCTCATGCTAGAATATTCCTCTTCTCATGGAATTCTTCTTGTCAGAGGGTATTATTTACATCCATAGGCATTTGAAAATTCGGCTCAAATGCAGGACCATATCATCACACTGCCATCTCCATGCTTCACTGTCAGGACTATGCACGTTTGGCATGAACCTGGACAGGACTCTGTGGTAGTCCTGGCCAGGTTCATGCCAAACGTGCTGAGCCAGACTAATTTATCTTGGTCTCATCTGACCAAAGGGCTATTCAAAAAAAACTAGTACCCCAAAGTCAAGGATTTCACTTGTAGAGGTGAATATTTAATAACGGAAGGATATATTTCCAGAAAAGCATTCCTTTTGGATTCATGTAAAAGGATATTAGCTTAAAAGCAAAGACAAGTAAACAATATGATTGTAGTAGCATTTTATTAAATCTCTAGATCACTGATTTGACTCAATTTCTACATATTTTATTTTTAGAGTTTTCATGCTTTACAGGTAGAGCTCATGCATTAATCCCCACAGTGTTGCCTTACGATACGGAGCAAATCAATAAAAAAGTGCTTGAACCCATCCAGAACTGTAGCGTCTCCCCACTAGAGGGCAATCTTTTTCAATTCAAGCCCGCTTTACTTCAGTCAAAAGAATGGAAGCCAATGGAGACAAGTCTCTGTTTAAAAAGTGCATATCCTGTGCAAACAACTGGTCGGCACCTCTGAAAAACCCCGAGGCGTCGAGCCTGGGGCCAGGAGTGCTGAGACAGGAACAGGCTTGCACATATTCAAAGTTAGGACATTTTTTCATCAATAAAATTAGAAACAGAAGAATGCACAATAAAATATAAAGGACAGAAAATTAATAAGTTAAACTTTTACAGCAAAATAAAGATTTTCCAAAATTAAAAAGTAAAAATTTTGAGTAAAAATATGTACACAACCAAAAAATTAAACACATGCTGCATCCGGACATGAAATATAGATAATAACTCTGCTATAGAGGAATACAAGTGATTTTGGATTCGGTCTTGTTTGGTTTTCAAAGAGTCGAACATTAAACACTGCTATAAAGTTGAAAGCTTTGAGACAGAAAGGTTTGTAGAGGCAGATTACAGTAACCAAAGAACATTTGGATTCGTGGAAAAAAACACACAAGAGACCGACAATTTTGAAGGCTTGACAGATGCTGACATCATCTTTGGTGAGTTTTTACTGGCGATAAGAAACGCCAGCTACAATGATGCATCCAAATCCAAGACATCTCCTGGTTCTGGATTTTACTGCAGTTATTGTGTGTGGACTATCATTTTTGGAAATATTTTTAAATACTGGTTTCATTGCATAAGGTTTAGTACATCAGGGAATGACCGATGTATTGGTTGGCGATATTATTGGCTGATATTGGTCAGATATATCAGGAACAGCATGTATGTTTTAAGATATTCACCAATATGAATTTTTTTTTTGTATGGAACTTAATGCAGACATACAGGCTTGTAATAATTTACAAATTCTGTCATCGCACAGTTTGTCCAGCTCCGTTCTTTACAACTCTCTCAGCACTGTCTGCAGCACATGTAGTAGAGCATCACAGTTGAGCAGATGGTGGCGTGGAGTTATCATAGTAACTTACTAATTAAAGTAAATTGCTGGACGGTTAAACAATGACCCCATTGTTTTTCCATCTCAATAATAAACAATCGGCATCTACCCCGAAAATCTGGCATCAGTCTGACTCCAGTTGTGTTCTAAGTGGTTAATTTGACCTCTAGAGTGTTTCCTTTGTTTGATCAGGTATGAGCACAACTAGTCAGACTCTGGTGTCTCTGGTCTCTATTTCTGGTGGTAACAAATATCTGCATGTGGACTCCTGAAAATGGCAGCGTTAAAATCTATAAGAAATAATGGGAAGGTGGAGACAGACTCTGACATGTTGAAAGCATTCTAAAAGCCAAGCAATAGTGTGGATCAACCAGCACTGAGGGCTGCTTACAGGAGAAAAGTGGTGGCAATACCTGGTCATCAATCAAAAATTCTGACTGGACTATTTCAAGCACTGGAGACAAAGTGTTGGGTTCTAGCCTCTGCTGTCCAACTATGTCTATATAAAATAAAAGGTTCCCATTTTCAAATGGCAGGAAACACATCTTCAGGTGTTTGTTGGTTCATGTTAAAAGTGAGAAGAGTGTCCCATGCTGGAAAGGTCTGGGGAGAGGTGGTTACCAGCACTATCCAACATAGACAACCGGTCAAAAGTTTGGGGTCATGGACACAATTTCATGTTTTCCATGTAAACTCACACTTTTATTCATGTTCTAACATCACTGCTCAAGGGTTTTCTAATCATCAATTAGCATTCCAATGTGATTAGCAAACGCAATGTAGCATTAGAACACAGGAGTGATGGTTGCGGGAAATGAGCCTCTAATGTTATCTTCATTGAAAACAGCTTTTCTTTCACAAATAAGGTCCTTTGAAAATGGCTCCAAACTTTTGAACGGTAGTGTATGTGACAGGCAGTTTGGAAAGACCATAAATCCAGCCTTTTGTTGGCGTCACTGTCTGCCAACTGACCAATGTCTACACACAAACCAACCAAAACATATTATGAAACGGACTGGTGTCATTGGAAAAATCGAGCACTAATTCCTGCAGAAAAATGACGCTGATTAGCATGATGTTTGACTTGGTATTTACATGACAGCGCTATGATTAGCCAGGTGTTCGTTCTACTATGTGACATGCCTCAAATCTGATATTCTGTAGTATTACTTTGGAGATCAGCTTACACACGGTCATGAAATAAAATTTGTAAATTTACTGCTACTCTTGGCGTTTATCACAGAAGTCAAGCTTTAAATAAGTTTCCTTACAGTCCATAAATCCATATATCTTATTCCATTGCTGCTGTCCACAAACATGTCACACTGTTACCACAAATCCTCACAAAAGAACGGTAGATTCATCTGCTGCTAAAAGTAGTCCCCAGAGAATGCACTGTTTCTGTTGATTTGTTTAACATTTGGTGAAAACTACAGTACCCAACTGGGTTAGGAAATTACAGAACCTTTTCATAAAACATGAAACAACATATATTTACGAGTTGTTTTTAAAAATATGTGTTTTCTGTAGAAACCAATGGGCTTGAAGCTCAGAACCAGAGAAAAAGTAGAGAAGAGTTGGAGCAGTAAATTGGTGGGTTCGGTATTTCCATGTGGCTTGATGAAAGTAAAAACATTATGAAAAAATAATAGTAGTATTCTTTAAGAAAATTCATAAGTAAACTCGACTGCAGTTCCCCTGATGACCACTAGGCAATAAAAAGATCTGACTGTACTGAAGTCTTATTACAATTAAAATGTCCAAACTTATTCTTCTTTTTCCCCAGCAAAGCTGTTAGCATCTCATGAGTTCATACTACTAAGTTAAAAGTTACATTTCCTGTCTAGAGTAAAAGCTGCCAACTTTTAAAAACCATCTTCCAGAAACAGGCTACAATTCATGCACTGGATGTTTATCAGCTGTCTGGATGAAGTTCATTTACAGGGGTGTTTACAGTGTAACCAAGGCCAGAATCTATAGTTTTCCATATTTAGACAAAGTTGCAAAGGCTGGCCTTAAAGTTTGTGTAACAATTGAATTTCAGATTTGCTGACAAAGCAGGTAAAACACATTAAAACTGCAGGAGTTTTTCACAACACTGATCATTTGAGCTCACAATACTAAACATAACTAATCTTTTACTACATTGGACACTTCTTATGAATTTGGTACACATGCAAAATCAATATATTTATATATTTTTTTTTGTTAGAAATGCCACTTAACTAACATTGTTTCCATTCCCAGTATATTTTTTACATTTGTCCTCGATAGAAAGTTGCATAACTGACTGAATAATGATCTTTTTTACCATGTAGTGCTGGCTGATAGGGAGTAGCACGAGGCTATAAAAAGGAAATCCGTGGATTCTAACATCTGGATTTGTTGCCTCTTTCTTCCCAAGAACCCGCAGTGAAATCCATGACAATCCAACGGGAAATTATTTCTCCGCTGACAGTAAAAGTTCAACAGTTACCGAAACAACAAGCAGCAGCACCAACTCAGGTGGTGAGTGCAAACTGGTCCTGCTCTATTGGTTTCTTCACCCAGGCACCCAGTCCGGCTTTGTAGAAGGCTCTGAAGAGCGTCTGCTTGGAGGAGTGGTACTCCACCGCCGCCTGCTTGGCGTCGTGGTAACTGTTGGGCCGCACTGTTCGGATCCTCAGGGTGGGAGCGAGCTGCACGACATGGACATCAGGGTACGTTTGCAGACATACAACAGTCAGGAACGCCAAGAAAAACACTACAATGACCTCAACCAAACTATTATTTCATTGAAATTTGCATTTTTTCAGTCATGTTAGCTGCATAACCCTTGTGTCGTCCTGCAGGTCAAAATTGATCCGTTTAAAGTTTGAAAATGTGGAAAAACAATATATTTTCACAGTGAAACTTCTGATGTCCACATTTTCAACATTTTTGGGAAATCTTTGAACATGTTTTGGTGGAAAAAAAGAAATGTTAAAAATGTTTCTTAAGAACATTCACAAAAAAATCAACCAAAATCCAGTGAAATTCGCTGGATTTTGGTTGATTTTTATGTGAATGTTCTTAAAGAAAATATCAGAAGTTTTACTGATATATATGGAATCACTGTAGATATTTTTAGGATTTTTTTGTAAGACTTTTACTCATTTTTTGAAAATATTTACTAGAATTTTCTTGCCAAATTTGGGGGATTCTCTTAAAATAAAACTTTAAGGAATTATTGGAATTTTCTTCCTGGAGATTTTGCAAATTTTCAGAAGTTTGGGGAAATTTTTTGCTGAATTTTTGCATTTTTTTCAGACAAGGAAGCAATATTTTTCGGTGCCCGTAAATGAAGACAGCAGGAAGGTTAAATGAAAATAATATGGAAGTGAGGGTTGAAAACATCCACTCATCCTTTATTGGTGATAAAAAACAACTCTGGTTTTGGTTGTTTGCGTGCTTCTGAGGCGTAATTATAGAGTTGTATCTTTAACAAGTAGACACAGTTTCCTGCCTCACATGTCAGCATAGTATGCAACAGAAAAGCACAGTGTCAGCAGTGTTACCTTGCAGTGCAGACGCATCCAGCGGCTGTACAGGGCGTGTTTGCAGAGCCTGGAGGGTCGACCCAGATCATCTTTCCCCGTGGTGGCGTTGATCACCTCCAAGCCCTGGTCTCCCACCGTCCAATTCACGCTGAAGTTGGGTGCTTTTCCTGGCTGACGAGCCTCTGCATTGCTTATTCCTGGAAAACACATGATGGCAAAAAAAGTAGGACTCAAGTCTTTCTTTTAAAAAACTGACTTGTTAACAAAACTGACATCCTGATGAGATTCTGTTGTCTGAAAGGAGCATTATAGAGCTATTTTCCATTAACTTTCTTATGACTTTAATCATCAAGTTTATGTCCTTATCTCGGTGGTCCTGGTTTAGAAATGATACAGCCCTGGAGCTTCCTTCATATTCTATTCATATTCAGTTACCAATGAGAACTCTGCATGTCAAGTCCTTTTCAGACAGTTCATATGTAAAACTGTTGCTTTATCAATCTGCAAGGGGCTTCAGAGCTCTGATGCTATTTGAAAATGTCCATTGGTACAATCAGATATGGAAAACAGGTACCAGACCAAAGGAAACCAGTCGTTTTTCTGCCTCTTACCGCTGAGCAGTGGCCTGTTGAGGCTGAAGGACTGTGGCAGATCCTCGATCTCAGTGATTCCTCTGGTACATGGCTCTGGAGAGGTGGTCGGCGTGGTACAAGCTGCCCAGGATGATGCTGGAGAAGTAGATGGGCTCGGTGAAGTAGCTCATCAGAGAACCCTGGAACCCAACAACGTTCCACCTGAAGGGTTAGAAAGAAGCAAGGGGTAAACCACAGAGGCAAAGAAACAAAGGAGGCTAAATCTCAGGGAGCACACACACAAATCTAAAAAAAATGAAAAATCAACATTATTGTTCTGACTAATCCTCCTGAAAATACTAATCTGATTCCGGCTCAGAGGAGTTCTGAGCTGTTGGAGGCCTCCTGGAGATTCATCAAGAAGTCTAATCAGAGCTCCGGCGGCCTACTGACACCTGAGAAGAGCAGCTAGCAGCAGAGACAGAAATGAAGTGATTGTATTGTGCCACAGAGATAATTCAGCCTCTTTACACATGCACATAATCATCAGGATTCCTACTGGTCCGTTCAAAGACGCCCTTCAGCACCTAGAGTGGGTCCGCAGGGCTGGATTTAACATTATGAAACGCAGTAGGTTCTACAGCGTTCATGGACTCATGCTGTGTTGTACCTGTATTTTACATGTTTGCCTTTAACAAAACATTTTAAATGAGGATTTCAAGAAACTTCCATGTGAAAACTCAGCTTTTGGCTGAAACAAATACTAGTAGCAGCATTACTAGTCGCTGTACAAGCAGAATTAATGTTAAAGTATTGCATTTTTTAACCACTTATAATGTGTATAGAATGTTTGGTCAGACTTTTACTCACTGCTGGATCATTTTTCACTGTAATATAAAGTCCTGCACCTCTATGGAAAAAGGAGAACCATGGCTAAAAGGAGAGGGAACTCCAAAATGTTTCTTATGCAGTACAGTAAGTTTAGAATGCCATAAATCATAAAAAGAAGAAAAGGCACATTTGTCTGATTATTCATTTTTACAAAAAAAGCAAAACACTAACCAACCATACTATAAATATTAAATCACATTTTCATGTTTCTCCTATCTGCTCTGTGTACACAGCCTGCAGCTCATCCTAGTTCCACAAAATAGTCTCTGAAGTTTTTCTAAAGTGGCTGCTGAGTGCAGCTGAATCAGTCCTCACTTTTCTCTTTTGACAAGGAGCGGTGATTCTTTTGCCTTTTACAGAATCTGGGAAGTGCAAGTGATTACTTTTTGATGAACTATTTAATGAGACAAAGCGTCACATCATAGATGAGTAGTTCAAGGACCACTGGACAACTGAAAATCTCTTTTTTACAGTTTGTCTTTCAAACTGGCTTGTTTTGGGTTCAGAGGGTTAAAATCAATAATGCTAAAAATGCTAAAGTCACATCATATAGAAACATTATCAAAGTGACAATGCAGATGTTTAGTCTAAACCTGACAATAGTAACCACCTCAGTTTAGCATCTTAAATGCTAGTTAGCACTAAAGCTGAAGCTGAATGAAAAGCCATTTGTTGTGTAGGTGTTTGGTGTCTTAGAAATTAGAATTCTGATCTCATAAAATATTATAATAATACCATAATAACTTGAGAATGAGTCAAAGATGTCGAACTTGAGGATCAGACAAGTTATTACAATTTATCAATGTGTAGCAAATACATACACATTAGTCTCCTGTTTTCAGTGTGAACACTGCCTGCAGTTCAGCTGAAAAGTTCCTGAATTTTTGTCATGTCACTGTTGGTTGCAGTAGAGTCGCTAATGACTCCTCAGCTGTGTCAACATGCGCAGAATTTTTCCTTTTTTGATTAAATATTATGATTTTTAACTTCCATTTGGTCAAGTTTTTGGATTGAACATGTCAAGGACTGTTAGAAAAATGAACATTCAATAGTTCTGATTAATGGTGTAATTTTGGCAATGTTATGAAAGACAACATCTCTTTAAAGCCTGGCTGTGTTTCAGGGGTTCAGAGGGCTAAATAAGACAACATTAACAAGCAGCACCAAACTGAATGGACATGGGAGCTAATAGGTTACACATAGAGACAGACTACCAGTCAGGCTTATGTTGTTTTAATTTATAGTCTCCAGTCTGACCTGCACGTCTTTGGACTGTTGGAGAAAACCAAAGCAACCAGAAGAAAACACTACAGCGACCGAAACACAGACCTGGCGATCTTGTCACTGCAGGACATGGTGAGCAGCCTCTCACCCTGGAGAACTCCGTCCCACGTCTGGATGGTGTTACTGGAGCGGACAGGAATGGTTCCTTCACCGGACTCAATCTTAGTACGAAGCTGCCCGCGAGCCTTTCTGTTCGGGTGTCTGTCGCCCTGATCTGGTATGAAAACAAAAGCAACAACAGACGTACTGACGACAGGACAGGAAACTGTATATTTTGCACTGCAAGCTAATTTCTTACATAAGGAATGTCATCTATTCCCTCTCTACGATTGTCTTGTTTACATTTTTATTAAAAATGGTCTGCACTGTAAAAAGAAAAGAAAAGCAATATTAAGCAACATTTAAGGTTCCAATAAATAAAGAAAAATGAAAAAAATCTTCTCATATTAAAATACACTTTCTAACCATAATTTCACATGACATGGCGTGTATATTTTTGGCTTTTACATGTGGAATTTCATAGGAAATTTCCTATTATATATAACAATATATATTTATTAGATGGACAAAAGCAAACATTCATTTAATAAACACATATAGAAATCTAAATTAGATATTAAATCAAAATTACAAACCGCTATTTTTTCTCTTAATTGTCACGAATTGTATCTAATTTTTGATACATACTTACAGTCTTAAACTGGAATTTAACATTTAATCTATTCAATAAAAGGACACGTGAAATTACTTTTTAGGTCAAAAAAATTAAATGATGACATTTTAAGGTGATTCAAGGTTACAAGTGTTTAATGTTATTTTACATAATTTTAATGATGTTTTTGTGTATTTCAAATGTATAACATGAAAAATAAAAATAGAACAGTTTTAATTGAACCCCTTTCCTGAGCAGGTATATATTCTGAAGAAATTAGTCATCAAACACAAAGAAGTGCATCTATGTGATTATATTTATATAGACTCAATCCTCCTTTTCTATATGCTCCCTTCTCCACGGTATTTTTTCTTTTTCCTACCTACTTTGTCAAGCATCTTGGAGTGTCTTAAAAAGCACTCTATAAGTATTCTTCTTATTATTATTATTAGACTGTTGCAGTATTCAGGTCAAGGGTTGTATTACAGAACTAATTTTACAAAAACTACACATTTTCAAAGGAATAATTCTTGCTTAATCCATTTTTTCCCAAAATGTACGGCCTTCTTCTGCTCACCCTCCACTCCAGCTTCGTGAGGTGAGAAGATGCGAGCGTCTCCACAGGGGGAGGTGCTGATGTACAGGTGAAACTGGACGTTCTCCTTCAGTCTGAAACCTTGTCTGTTGTCACACCTGCTGAAGATGGACTGATGGTGCTCCTCTTTGTTGTTACTGAAGACATAGACACAGAGAAATGGTTGATAAGGTAACAAATAAATGACTTTCTGATTGGCTGGTCAGCAGTAGGATTTGTTCAAATTGCATATTACAGGCATACAGTCGGAAACTATTGTACACTCTAAAAAAAACAAAACAAAAATAAGTACTGGCTGGTAACTAGAAACAGGAAATGTTGTCTGTTAATTAACAGTATGCCCACTAACAAAAAATGAATTAACAAACAAAAAAACACAATATTTTCTGGATTAAAATTGTGATAATAATAAAAAATTTGACATGTTCCATTATTCATTGGTGTATAAAAACTGTATATAAAAACATTAAATGCAAAAAAATAATAGTTTGTCCTGTAATTAAAAATGGCACCAACAGCAATTTTCTCTTCACTTTGTATAAAAAATTACATTTTTTTGTCAATATTATACCTTCAAGGACTTTTAATCAATATTTAAATGAATAAATAATATAAAAAAACACTTTGAGAAAATATTTTGGTGGGTAATGACATATCTACAGTGAGAATAACTCAAAATTCTGACCTATCTTCTGTCATGAAAACTGAAAAATACTGAACTAAAATAAAAAGCCAACGTTCTTATTAATCCCTACACTGTTCTAAGTTTGCAAATTCATTACATTCTCTCTTAACACTACAAACAAACCTAAGCAATGTCATGACAGCAATAATATCAACTAATAGGAATCATATTTGAAATCATATACAGAAGTTCATCTGTGATTTACGCATTATGAACAATTTCTCCTGCAAAATACAATCAAAAAACTATCAATACAAAGATATTTCTTAGAGTGCGGTCAAATGATTATGGATGTATTCAGGTCTTGTAATTGGAAATCCAAGTCTGAAGTCACAGGAGGAAATAAAATTTGATTGCATGATGTCCTAAAATAAAGAAGGGAAAAAGAATTAAAATCATAAACTTGTGGATTCTTTGTGAACTTGCAGACTTTCACGAGGACCTATCAGGTGTATTTAAGGTGTATAATACAGGATGCAAGTTAAAGGCAGTTAAACAGTCAGATTTAGCAGCTGTCACCTGAGGAAATACTCCAGATGGGAGTAAAGGAACCTGATGAGAGACCGACGAGCTACAATCTCAGCGTGGCAGTCGTTGAGGGCCAAACCTCTGTCGCTCATGTATTCACCGTTGATGCACTTTGTCCCTGTGGATACGCAGATGACCTGAGCCTCCTTCACGTCTGTGCCTGGATAGCCAAGAAAAAAAACACACAAAAAACATTAAACTGTCTTTCTAAACTATGTCCAACATTTTTGAAATAGTCACATGTGGACTCGAGTCAACTTCTAGAAACATTTCAAGAACAGTTCAGAGTGTCACAGCACCCCTCATCTAAGAGACTTCTTCCATAATAAATGAGTCTCAGGTCTATATTTTCACCACCAGATCACATGACTAAAGAGACTTGCATGTGTCAAGGTGTGAATAGTTGTGAGACTACCAGGTGAGGGATGACTCAATATGTTAATGGTGGTAAAACTGTTTGGGGACGAACCTCAAGACTACATTATAGATACATGATAAATGGTGCCCGTAGCCCCAACCACCACCACTTATCAGGTACTTACAATGCAGTCGTGGGGTCCCTTGAGATTGGTTGGTTAGAACTGAAGAACCTTCTTGAATGAGAAGTGAAAAATCTTTAACAACACAAAGAGAAGTCCAGTTGACTCCACTGAAGCTCCACTTCCATCCATTTAAGATTAAATTTACTACACAAATTTGCCCATAATCTTTTAAGGACATTATAGACCAAACTCCTAAATTAATACCTCATGATAAAAACCATCAACAGCTTAATTACAATGACTATAATTGGAATAATTGCAATAATTTTGTCATTTTCTAAGATAATGTAGTTATGATGTTAATTCAAATTATGCTAAAATGTAACTCTGTAGCACAGCAGCAGATACCTATTAACAGTAGAATATAACATACTCAGCTCTTTAGAGAGCATCAACTCCTCTACGGCAAGAAAACAAAAGCATATGAAACAGATCCTGAGTGGGCCTGAAACTCTTTGTATGAAAATACAAGCTTTGCACTAAATTCTAGGAAAAAGGTGACTTGTTTTAAACATGATGTGAAGAAATGAAAGGTAAAGAAAGTGTCTACATTCTATACTAGAAAGAATGGAGTATACTAGAAAGGAAGTACTAGAACGAGAAAGAAAAGCTCATGTTGGAGTTGGGTTGGTTTGAATATTTTACATTCAAATACGCAGTATGTCAGAATGAGAAGTCGAAACACATTTTGTACAAAAAAAAAGGTACAATATCGTGCTGCAGTGTTCCAGTGTCCAAACCACTGATAGGTTTTCAAACCCTGTCAACTAAACTTCTTCTTGGCTAAGGGGCTAAAGATCAAAGCAACAGATTGACTGTGGACTGTTTATTGCAAAATTGAACCCCAAAAAAGATTACCTGTTGTCATGACGACACCTGCCAAGACTTTCCGTCGAGCGTGTGGCGACGTGAAATTATCTGTCAGCTCGCTGAATTTGTCGATGACCAGACGAGAGACGGCGTCAGCCAGGACCTGAAGAATCACACATGAAGAAAAATGACAGAACGATGTAAATCTGGACAAAGAAACATGATGGATCTGGCTCTTTTTGTTCAGTTTTTTTGTGATATGAGTTACCAAACAGCAGAAGACAACAATGCTAAGGTGAAAGCTCTTCTTATCTACCCTCAAACTATTACTAAATATTTCAATTAGAAATGCTGCACTGGTGTGAATGACAGGCAGGGATCTCAGCAGCTTAAAACAGCCAAATTCTCTGCTCCACCGACTGCTCTGTGAGTCGGGCAAAGAGACTTGGAAAGGCTGGAATAATGAATCGCAGTGTTTGAATAGCACTCTGAGGGTGATGGTAATTAAGATAGCAGCTTTGTTATCAGTGCGCAGGGATTACAGGCAGGGATTAGCTTATATGTTAATAGATTCTCAGTGTGTTGAACTTGTCTCTCCTGGAGCCGTCTCCATCTTTGATCAGATTTTGGCAGGTTGGTCACGGACGGTGACATTTGTAGTCTTTCGTTTGACAATGGGTATCTGACAAAAAGGTGTTTGGAGTCTACAATCAAACAGCCTACTGCCTCTTTCATCTGGCACTTTTGTCAACTATGAAAAAAATAGTTAATCTTGATATCTGATGGTATTTATTCCCTTTTTATGTAGTGTAATGGCTCATTTTTGCTTTTGTGTTCATACATCTGAAATCTTCTTTACTAATCTGTGTATCACAAATGCCTATTTTCTTTGAGGAACAAGAACATTTTTTTTAGAAAGTCCCCAAATATTTGACGTACAAGAACATAATTAAAAAGAGGATCCAACATTAGCATACAATTTATACACAGTACAAAGTTTACGAGTACTTTTCTTGTGTCCTATGGCACCCAGTCATGTAATCAGGTTCTCTGGGAGATTAGTAAAAATTCTCACTAAACTACAATATCCAAAATGCACTAAATGACAGAAGGTGGCTCACTGGTTCCAGCTTTCACTAAGTGTGTGACCAGTTTAGCCATTTTCTTGCAATATTAGATGACTTTTAAGACCCCTTCAAGAACTTGTGTATGATTACATGATGTGAGTGTAGCACTGACTCAAGTTAGGCATCCTGGACTAGGTTGCAGGTGTCTCTTGGCTTACAATTTGTGCAAGATCTGGATGGAAACATGCCTTACATCAATGCTGTAGCTCTATGACTCCTGCAGTTCAGTAATGCGAATATGAAGACATGCAGATTTTCTGGTTAATGATCGAAAATATGGCTGTTTTGCAGAATTAGCATGTGATTTTAAGTGGAAGTTAAGCCACCAGACAATAGAGACAATGCTAACAAAAACACACCTCACTGTGCCTGAAACTTGCACAGGGGGGTATTGTGTATTTTAATTAGTATTATCCAGGGAATGTGGATCAGAGAGAATACTTGTAAGCTGTACAGAGCAATTGAAAAGAATTGGAATAAAGTTGCAATTAATCAATAGGTGACTTTCCACCGCAGGAACTTGAAGTATACTTGATGCAACAAACAGTACCTGGACTGGACTTCACTCTAATTCTATGAGTATGTGCAAAATAGATCAATTGAGGTCTGTTGTGTTGAACTATATGGTTACACTGAGAAGGACGATGCTAAAGACGAGAAGACTGGACATCAAGAGGGCAGAAAAATGTTGCCTGTTGTTGTCGCTGAGGTTAAGCAATTAGTATTTGTCTTCTCTAAGTTTAATCAATCAGCATCAATATCTGCACAGTAGTGTTTCAGGGACAGTCAGCAGAACCTATCCTGGAGTAGGTGCTTTTATCTTCCTCAGAAATGGCCCTGGTTTTACGGTGGTGGTTCTTGTGGATTGAACATGATCAGATGTTCATGCCACTTGAAAACAACCCAAAAGTTCCTGCAGTCACCTAAAATGACCCGTTATCATCCTGTAAGAAAAACTCCCGCGATGCAATATTTATCTCTGCATACCTTTCTTACTTTGATTGTATATTTTAACATCATCATTTACCATCTTCCAAGCTTACCTGTGGCAGGTGAAGCTGCAGTCCTTCTCTGGGTATAGGCTGCCGTGATGGTGCCTGGTCCAGCTGAATGTTAAACAGTGCAGACAGAGCAGCCTGGGCAGCCCGAGCCTTGGCCAGCTTCTTATTCCGCCCAGAACCCTGGAATTTCTGAGCATCTACCGTCACTGACATTACAAAATTCTTGGCATGGCTCTCCCCACTCTCCGACACAAAGTCATACTTGAGTCCTGGCCGCAACTCATTGAGGATCATGACGGGATTCTTGCCACTTGTCGGGGAGACAGTGGTGGAGGGTGCTGGAGGCAAGGGAGACTGGGGCAGGTTTGGGACAGGGAAGGGTAGCAAAGGGTACTCTATTCCCAATGAGCTGAAGGAACCATTACTGTGGGAAGCGAGGTAAAAGGGGTCATCTATGGGGTTGGATGTCTCAAAGGCGTTAAAGAGCATGTCTGGAAAGTCAGCTTGGTCCGAGGTGAAGTCTGTGTGAACAGACAGAGTCCGTCCCATGGCCATGTGGGCTTCAGATGCGTTGGGGAACTGGACGAAGGAGCGCAGCGCCTTCTCTGCTGCATTCAGCTTGGCCTTCTTCTTGGTCGGACCTGAACCCTCGAAGAGCTGCCCGTTGACCTCCACAGTCATCACAAAGACGGGCGCATGGACCGGCCCGGTCTGAGAGAGCAGTTTGTACTGCAGTCCCGGCTTGATCTCATTCAGCTGCATGAGGGCATTCTTGGGCAGAATGGGCCCGGGGACTTTCTTACGCTTCTTGGGCCTGTACTTGGAATGTGTGTGCCCATTATTGCCCTCCTCTAAGGGACGTTTCCTCCCACCCCCAGCACTCCCATTGGGGAGCTGAGCAACCTCAGGTGCAACCCTCCCTTTGGAGAAGAGGTTGTCCAAGTTCCGATTTTCCTTAACATCTGTGCTGCATGAACCTGCGGTGCCCAGAAAGAGTAACTTACAATGCCTTCGTTGCAGGATCTTGTAAATGTAAAATTTAGAGATTCCTTTATCTCTCTTTGTAACTGAACAAGTGATGTGTGTTCCTTAATCAATACATAGGTGGTGACATTCCAATAACACAATAAGAGTATAGTGTACTGGTAAAAGTTTGATATAAACAGGCTCAAAAATTTAAATAATGCACACTCTTGACTAATCCAGGAACACCTTTAGGAGAAAATTTATATGAATTTACAGTGAAGCAATTAAAATTGTCAACATAACATCATTTAACAACATCTATGCATTATTTAGCATGAAGACCTCAACAGTAATTTTAGTGTATTTGCATTGTACTTCCCCTTCAGCAAATTACAGGGCAAATTCAAACAACAAGAAGCTTTATCGTGATGCATCTTCTTTCTTAAATGTCTTTCTCTGAATTGAAATATTTTGTGTTTTGGGAACACATATCACCAGGCCCCGTTAACAAAGGCGATGGAACTTAATGTAAATTTCCATTTATAACATCCTCCAGCAAAAGCTCGATAGGTTACTCCTTTCGGTGCTCAGGACAGAAAACAATCCTATAAAATGCAGGCTTAGAAGGGTTGTAAGGAAAAGGTGTCAACTTTTCCCAAAATATTTTTACATTTCAATTAAACCTGAAGGAAAATACCAGAGAACTCATTAACGTTTAGCATCTGATTGGTAAAATATTCTTCCACAAAATAAGGTAAATATGCACAGTCAATAACAAAATCAACCACAGTATTAGGGTTAGGATTCAGTACATAAAACTTATGAACTTATGATCTGCACCACTAAACTACAGATTTTTTTAACCGCAATGCCAACTGACAACCTCACTATACACACGAGTTAAAAATAATGGCTGTTAAAACAATCACTCATAGAAAAAAAAAGAAGCGGTAGAAAGCCCTGGTCTCAAGCATGCATTCACATCTGCGTCACAGGAAACAGAGAGAGTCTTCTTCCTGAAGGTGCCTGGACAGCAACAGATCAGCTGCATTTAAAGCTAAAGACACTGTGACAACCTGTTTAGAACAGGCCAAAAGCCAGATGTTACACGATATTTGCAACATTTTGACCTGGAAAATTGAAAGACACATTCTGGAGACATGTGCAACTTAAAATAATTTGAAAAGAGGCACAATATGGGACCTTTAACTAAGATGTCTTGATGCCGTATCCAACAAAGTGCCTGAAAAGATTCAGTAAGGCGTCAAAAAGGATTCAGACTGCATAAAATGCAATGAACCCCAACTGTCATTATATCATTATAAGTTCAGCTGCACGTATACTAATATGAACTGTAAATCATTTTCTCTGTACCCAAAGTGTCCAGTGTCTGGATAGAGCTGACTACTGTTGACTACTGCATGCACAGTAAAAAACAAGCATGCAAGTGGGGGACAGAACTCAAACAAGAAGAACAATAGCAGATAATGCTCTGACCAACAAGAGGGGGGGAGTGATTATCGGTCTGTTGGGAAAGAGGGAACATAATTTTATTATTTCTTCACTGAAACAGCCAGTGCTGCAGCTAAACAAGCTAAACTTGAAGCAGAAACTGTCTTATTTAACTGCCGACAGCAAGATCTTTGTGTGTAAATGTGTAACCTAGTTGTAAGTTCAGTACTTACTGTGTTACCGGGTCTCTGAGATTTGATTAGCTTTCTCATTTTCAGGTTATAATTGTAGCAAAAAGCCCTTGAACAACCTTGACCATTTCCATCACAAGCCTGCAACCAACCCTCCCTACACCGTCTGCCATAATCCACATGTTCTCCCAACTGGTTTCATTTTGGCTTACACACAACAGGGACAGGATTACTGCTGTCCAACACAAATTATGAAGTGTGTAAAGGGGCCCCATCAGTCAGCGGCAGACTGAATCGCAATGCCAAATTGGGAATCTGGTTCACGTCTTTGAACACACCGACTTCTTTCAGCCTACACTGACAAACAAGGCAGACAGAAAATGAAATGCCACCTCGACGTTATGCTGAATCACATCATTTTACCAATAAACAGCCAACTTATCAAAGCGCACATCCTTCCCCTGTGAATAAACCATCTGCTTTAAGGAACAAATGCTGACACATGGATGGTTCCAGGTGAAAGTAAAGCTTTGTGTTTATTGTATCTGCATTGCTCTGCTTGTTAATGTCACTCAGAGCAGTGCTACATCCACCTTTTCCTTAAAACGTATTGAGGCTTATACTGGGTCAGGTGGATTTAGGCTGAAATAGACCTGTGTACCCAATCCAGAGGTGGCTATCAGGGGGCTTTAGGGAGCTTTTTTGTGGAGAGCAGGGGAACACGCTTAGAATCTGCCGCCAAAATAGGCTGAAATCTCACAGTAGATACACCCTGACCCTCGGATTAAGCTTCACCTGAGCTCACCGAAAAGAATTGAATGGTACATTTTCAAGGACAATCCTGGAAGACTGCAGTGGTGCATGAAGGATGTTTAAACACTGTGTTCCCTTTACATATATTTAGCTCTGGTCATAGCCTGGATCCAGCATCACTCTCAAAACAGAGAAATATACATATATCATCACATGAAGATTATATCTGCTGCAGGATTGGAATAAAACCAATGAAAAGACATTTTGTTTGAAACCAAAATGAAAAAAGTGACTCACTCATGCTTTCTGCTTCGTGCCCGTTTCTGATGAACAGCCTCTGTTGGGTTCGAGTTGGCCGGACTCCTGCTCGACCTGCAGAAAACACACAACGTCGACAAAATTCAGCTAGAGACACTTCCATCAAGGGAGTGACCGCTTCTAATACATGCTGGATTTCTGCTCTTTGAGGAAAGGAGCACTATCCCCCCCCTCATACAAGCATAAATGAACAAAAACATTGTTTACGACGATTTGTTGTGTTTCTGACAACCATTTCACACCAGTGTTATAATACTGTTGTTTTAAAGGTTGTTTTTGCATAGTAAATCACTTTTGCAATTAGTTTAGGAAGGTGTAAATAAATAAAATAAAATGCTGTTTCCAAGAGCAAATGACAGCAAGCAGACAAACACATTAAATAAATTTGCTCACTGCTATCCAGCTTGGCAGAGAGCACGAGCGCTAACTGGCAGGTGAAAGAGTCCCTTTAAACATTGACATTCAGCAGACAGCACCCACAAAAGCCTGAGCAGCCTTTTGAGACTGATACATCTGACTCGCTCTAATATTCTAACAGCTTTTTGTTCAATCCGAACGTTTGAAAATGAAAATGCCTGTTTTGAGGATATGGAATGTATTTGACTTCACATAGTTCTTGAAATGAGAGTTAAAAACATGAAGCAGTGAAGATGGCAGTCTGAAGGTACATCTGTACCAGTATCATATAGATCATACACCAAAAAAAAAGTCGCACATTCTAAAACTTTGTTGGACCGCCTTTAGCTCTGAGAACGACACACATTTGCCGTGGCATCATTTCAATAAGCTTCTGCAATGTCACAGCATTTATTTCTGTCCAGAGTTGCATAAATTTTTTAAATTTAAATGAAATCCACAACACTATAGGGTACACAAAAAGTGAAGCGCTCTGGTTAGTTTCAGAAGTGACTGCACATTAGCAATAATAATTTCAGCTTAACTTTTAGCTATTAGAATGTTTTAATACAAATTTATAATTTCTTCTTCTATACCACCAGAATTTCAGCATGAAAGCCAACAAATTGTGAGTATATATGTGTTATCGACTAATAACCAATCAAGTTCCTTGACTTTATCTCTATTTGTACAAATTATTTTAAACGAATACATAGTAGAAGAGCAAAAATCTCTTTGTAAGGCCATTGAATTCTTACTTTAGTAAGATCAAGGAGAATACATAATAGGAGCACAAAAAAGAGGATATCTGATGGTTTTTTCCAATAGAGATGAAGGAAATGTTTTGATAAAGTAGAACACACTGAGCTGATGTGTGTCAGCGAATGAAACTTTCATCATGAAACACTCCTTTTGTGAAATAGCCATTTGAAGCTGAATGTGTCTTTTGGTTTGAAGAAATTGCTTTCAAAGAAATTCAAGGCTTTATGAGATCAATGCAAATAACAGTAAACAGAATTGCCTTTCATCATTCCATTAGAATTATTGGTGTTGATTTCTTCACAAACCTTTGGAAGAGGCTGTAACAATACATCTAACACTTAATTTGTTTTGTTGGAACCAATCCATCCTCACTCCTCGACGCCTCCTTTGCTCATATGTCACGACTCATCACCCGGCTTATTCTCCCCTCCCACTTCCACCTCCACCTCCACCTCCACCTCCACCCTGCCCTAAGCTACTCCTGTCAGACAGAGGTACTCGTCTCTCGGGCTGATAAGAGACACCGAGCTGCCATTATTTCCCCTGAGTCTAATCAGGAAGCTGTCACTCAGGGTGCAGTCCCTAGACATAAATAAACAAACCGCTGCCTGCAGAAATTACACAATAATTATTGTAGATTTGCAGAGATGTGGGCGGTCGGGGTTTTACTCCTCTGGTCAGCTACGGTGCTCCGTGATTATGTGGATCAAGTTGTTTGAAGAGTGTCTGTTGGTAGACATTAAGTCAGATGACTAGATGAACAATGAAGTAGATAAACGGGATTTTAACACTGAAAACACTGCATCTACACAACAAAAGTGAGTACACCCCCGTGTAATATCACCTCAAAATCAACTGATTCAATACTGTGTAAGTTCACAAGTAGAGTATTGTCTACTACAAACAACCAAAAATAAATATTGCAGAAAGACCACATTGAAAATACAGGTAGCAAAATAAAATCACAATGTAACAAAAGTGAATAAACCCAAGATAACTGACATAAAATTTTGAAAAACCAACGAGTATAACTTATTTCCAAATAGCATAACCGCCTGAACATGGCTACAAAATGAGCCGTGAACTCCAGAACTTTTTCAGTTTTGGACATATGTCTACATCATGGCTCTACATGGCAAAAACAATTGCCAGAGGATTTTAAAAATCCTCTTGACGTTGTAAAAAATGAACAAGTATGCATGAAGATTAACCAAAAATCAGTGGAAACAGTTGCAGCAGTTATCAGGAAGTATAAAACGAGACGCGCCACCGCTAATCAGAGTTGCAGTATTTGTCTTCAAGATGAAAACTTGCTAAAAACATGAAAAAAAAAAAACCCAGAAAAAGCCTGATGAATATTTAGACAATCTGCTCGGCTCAGATGGGGTCCAGCATGTTGGTGTGAATCTGACCACAATTACCACAGTGAGTGCATAGTCCTGACAGCGAAGAATGGAGGTCGGAGGATATACGGCTGCACGACTGTAAAAGGTGTTTGGGAGATGACGTTTATAAATGACACCATGAATGTCTGTGGATGCACCAAAATAGAGAGGCTTGGCAGAAGAGGAATATTCAAGAATGAAGAAAGTACACAAGCATTTCCAAAGAAGACAAAACTATGACCTCGTCAAGTATGTTGCCTGACTTGCATTTAATAGAACTTCTTTGGGCTATTTTAAAGAGAAATGCAAAGTTATTGAGAGGTAATACAATTCTGAATCATTCAGCGTTTAAGTGATCTTGCTCAGGAATGTACTCAGTTGGGTTGTGTACTGTATGTCAACAACTTGTCAACAGTTGAGCCAATTTTATATATTTCTATGATGCTAGGTTTGCTTGTCGCTGTAAAAAAATCTATGTATAGACTGTTGCTTCACAATGTTTGCTATTCTCAGCTAGAACTGAGAAGGCCTCAATTAGACCCAATAAAATGGCTAATCAGCTTTCCTCGAGAGACAAAAAAACGAGTGAAACTCCGGCAGCAAAAGCTTGCTGCTGGGTGTGTATAATCGCTCCTCTGTGGGCAGATATGGCCTCTGCCCTGCCGCCACTCAGCTGTGTGGCTCCAAACGCTCCCAATGACAACGTTATCAGGCTTTTCTGGCTTCTACTGTGGGAGACAGGTGGAAGGGGAACAGGGCTTAGGTTGCCTTTTTCCAAGATAATGGAAGAGGAAAATTAACTCAGAGGAAGCAAAATGTAAACAGGTGCAGTTATCAGGACGGTTTGTGACAGAACTTTGGAGCGTTTCAAAATTATACTACGCTCATTCAAAAATTCTTGGTTACCTCATTATTTGCAGTTTGAATGGCACAGGTTTGGGTTGTTTGTTGACATTTGGATGCCACAGGATCAGATTGTGTTTTCTGTACACATATGGAACATTATTTATTGTCCAGTAATGCAAAACACCATCAAGAAATTGGAAAGAAAATGGAACTGTGGAGGATAAACAGCCAGCAGAAATGGGAAGTGGCATGTATATTAAAGGAATCTGCGGCCTGCCATCCATGTCTTATAGAGGATCAGTTGAACAGACAAGCAAGGCAAAATAAATAAAAATCTATTTACGCTCAGTACTTCCACGCTACCACCTCAGATCACGCATCAGAGCACACTCACCACCGCAACCCTCAGTACCCAACACACTGAGGAGAGAATAGGAGGCAGATACTGTGCACTGAAAGGAGTAACATGTCCATAACACTGACTGATGCTTCTTATTCTTGATTTATCTCATCCAAGAGGTTTCTGACTGGTGTGGATACCCAGTTATATATTGTCAACACCAAATCACATTCCTGATGGTGTGAACGGTTGTGAAACAACCAAGCCAGGGACGACTTAAAGTAAAAAATAGAAAGAAATCAAGTCTGCACTGTAAGTACAGAGTTCCGTTCCTACAGATTGATGTAAGTCAACTAGTCAACTAGTTCCACATAACCAGTTTCGACACGACGAAACGCCGTAGGTCGAGGACGCCATAAACCGAGGACTCCCTGTACCTGATAACTGGTGTTCCAGAACCCTCCTCTGTTTAAAGAGGGTTCAAATGGGACCAAGATAAGTTTGTTGGGATCAGATTAAGTCCAGTATATTTGGAGTGAATCTGGTCAAGTCTACTACAGTGAATGCATAGTCCTGACAGTAAGGGCTGTTCCAGTTTAACTCCTCTAACAAACCATACGTCATCTCTGTCCACAATTTGGACATTGCTGACGTCAAATAGGCCTATTTTATACTGTAGATGTGGGTGGATTGACGAATCTTTTCCCATTAAGCACCACCAAACAAGTGTTTGGTTCAAGGGATGCACAAAAACCAGAAACAACAGTGCGAAAAACAAGCCGTCAGATGATTAAAATTGCTGGAAACAATTCGACAGCTGGAATTTTACTGCTCAACTTCTTTTTCTCACCTTTTCCGAACACATTTAAATAACCTGGAGTGTTTGCATCCTGTCAGTTGTCTGACTAGTTTTAGTGACTTAGTCATAATCACATGTACTGATGGAAAAACTATAAGAGATGAAGACCCATGCTGTCTTCTCCCTTGACTTGGTCAGACAGCAAAATTGTCCTTCATAGAGATTCCTAATGCAATTAAATGTAAAAATCAGGTTTTCTGAATGCTGCTGGGAGCTAATTTCCCCTTGTTTGATTCCTTGTTTCCCACAATCTCTACACTAGAGGTGTGAGTGGAATTTTAGAATCATCCACGGTGCCACAACAGCCATATTAATGGGAAATACACCAGGTAGAAGTAAATCGGAAATATAATTTGAACTGCAATCAATCTTAAACCTTCTCAACCCCAATCCAAGCCTTTTTTTCCCTTCACTGTGCATTCACTTTTCACGGCAATTTAAAGTCCTGTACCTCCATTGAAACAGCACAACCATGGCCACAAGTACAAACACTATACAAGACTACAATACCATAAATCACTTAAAGACAGAAAAGCTGAAGTTCTCTGTTCAAGCATTTTCCATGTGTCCGCAGAAGTTACTGATGCAGGAAAAGGAAAATAGTGACAACATCGTGCAGATATTTTACTCCTCAAGTAAGCATTAATTACATGAATTCGTTTCTATACATGTCTCCTATCTGCAGCTCAACCCAGTTTGACTTTAAAAGTTAAAAAAAATAAATAAAAAATTGTCATTAGGCTGTTTGTTGCAGCTGATGGCTTCACACAATGTTTTTTTGAAAAATGTTTTTACAGAATGGACTATTTGCAAATTATTCATTTTGAGATTAAAAAAAAGAGAAAGAAAGATGTAGAATAAAATCAAGATTTTAATCTTTTTCTCTTTTTTTTTTTGGTCAAGTTCCCGACTGAACAGCACACAACAGTTCAAGGCCTTTTGGAAAGTTGAAAATCCAATGATTTTACCGTTTTGACAGTTGTTGGCTCTGACAAATTCTGTAACTTTGGTGAAATTTATAGAAAGATAGCCAAGAGGTTTAAATATCAGAGTGCTTTCTATGTGATAAGTATCTAAACATACACTGCAGGTTTGTGTATTTTTGCCTGCTAATATTAATAGAAGCTAATGCCTGCATGAAAAGGAAATCAATATGAGAACTGATGGAGGCTCCGCAGAATGATTCACTGTTAATAGGCTAAAGCATGCAAAATCAATTGGTCTTGCTTACTGCGCCTGCACCATCTCTCAGAGCTTTGTTGCTGTGAGGGAGGAAATGAAAATAATTCACAGGTAAAGGAAAAATACATTGAGAGATGTGACCTTAGAGACATTAGCCTGCCGGCCCTTCAGGAAACCCCATCAACAGGAACAGAGAACGTGAACACCAGCCGCCATCTGTAACTAGTGACCGAGCTGACAGTGATAAATGGATCTCCGAGGCTTTTTCTGCTGCTCAACGCGAGCTACAATAACAGCCCGAGAGGAAAAAACAACTGCAAACAGCTGTCAGAGAACTCTTTCGGTGGCCTAATGCAGATGGATCAATCCAGAGGAGAAGCAGACAACAAGGGGGGGAAAAAAACAGCGCGACACAGGCAAACCGCCGGCAGCTTTCCTCGCACACAAATTCCATTTTCTCCCCATGAAATGACATTTGGAGTCGTGCAGAAATTGGACCCTGACAGGCCGGGGTGTGACACATTGATAGGCCAGGCGGAGGTGATGAGATCGTGGACGAGAGGAGAAACCTGGAGACACTGGAGGGAAGTTTGTCCCTATCCTGAGAATGGGAAAATGCTCTTTATCCTGGACAGAATTCAAACTAATCAGGGCCCAAACTCTAGACAAGGCTCACGTTTGGCCAGTGTAATTAAATGTTGACAAAGTGGGACATAACTGGGATTTTTCTGTAAAGTTTGTTCAATTCAACAAAAAATCTCCGCCTGACCTTTACTGCTTGAAAGGCACAAATAGAAAGCTCATTAACCTGCAAGCTTTCTGCTTAGAATTCCCTTAACTCTTCTGGATTTGGATGGAAATGTGACATTTACGGCAGATTACAAGAAAATCAGAACAGAATCTGTGGAATGTAAGCGTGAAACCGCAATATTCAATCACGCAGGCGAGTAAATGAACGAGGCAGCAGGCGGCAGACGCACAAAAATTAATGTTCGGCCTCAGTCACTGAGTACATGCAACAATTATTGGTAGAAAAAACACAAGTAGAGCATCATACTGGTGTGGAAAAGCCCAGAGATCAAAACCTTGAGGCCAACACATACTGTGTCTTGATGTGAATCAGGATAAGAAATGGTTTCCAACAGTGGCAGTTTTATCACATTTAACCCTCCTCTTGTCTTCATTTATGGGCACCAAAAAACATTGTTTCCTTGTCTGAAAAAAATCCCAAAATTCAGCAAAAAAACTCCCCATATTTCTGAAAATTTGCAAAAACTTCAGGAAGAAAATTCCAATATTTTCCTAAAAAGTTTCCCTTAAAAGTTTCATTAAAAAAATCCCCCAAATTTGGCAAGAAAATTCTTGGAAATATTTTCCAAAAGTGAGTAAAAATCTTCAAAAAAAAATCTTAAAAATATCTAAAGTGATTCCATATATATCAGTAAAACTTTTAGCATTTTCTTTAAGAACATTCACAAAAAAAAAAATGGTTTGGTTGATTTTTTTTTGTGAATGTTCTTAAGAAACATTTTTCACATTTCTTTTTTTCCACCAAAACATATTCAAAGATTTCCCAAAAATGTTGAAAATGTGGACATCAGAAGTTTCACTGTGAAAATATTTTTTTTTTCCACATTTTCAAATTTTAAAATGGGTCAATTTTGATGACACGAGGGTTAATACCTGCCTACTTTGAGTTTGTTTTTCTGTATTTTACTTTGAATCCAGTGTGTTGACAGCTGATGTGATGCTGACATGATGCCACAGGGGCGTCTTAGACTTTGAAAGCATCTAATATTTAGGAAAAAGAAGCAGCAAAATACGATTCTTCTGGCCGCCTGTCATGCAACATTTATTTTTCAAAATGGTGTTTGCGACTCCCTCGTTTTGCCTGTTTCAGGTTGATTTTCTCGGCAAAGTCTCGCTGGAAGTTATTCTCTTACTGTCCGGCTGCCAAAGTTCATGCAGTCCTCCAAGTCTCCTTCAGTTATTACTTGAGTGCGCCGCAAGCAATGAGCTTAACAAGTAACAGTGAGTCATGCCGTCAGCGCCATAAGGATTTTCTGGCCTGTTTTTTCTGCCTCTCGGGCTGCACACAAACTCTGGTGATTCAGCGGTAAAGTTTATTGTTGGTGTATCGAACTCGACTTGGATACCTGCACACACTACTCTGGACTAAACAGATACTGCCAGCTTCACTGTTGGTTAATACTAGTGAATATCATCTTCTTAACTAATTTTGTGCATTTTTTGGTCCTGTTTGCTCTTTTTTTTTTTTAACTGCAACATAAAGTCCTGCACCTCTATGGAATCAGCAGAATGACTAGAATTAGAGGTATTTCAATTGTGCAGTATGACACTATAAATGCCATTAATTATTGAAAACTAAAAAAACAAGTTGAATTTCTTTGATTATTCATTTAAAAAAAAATTTTAAAAACCTGTATTCAAAATGTTCAACATTTTTCCAAGTTCCCGCAGGTGTTACCGACACTGGATTAAAAAAATGGTGGGGCTTTACATACTATGGATACTTCACCATTTAGATTTATATTTTGTTTGCATACTTGCCTCCTATCTGCTCTGTGTAAACACTGCCTGCAGTTCATCCCAGTTAACCCTTCGATGCACAGTGTGGGTCAGGATATACCCATTTTCCATTGGATCTGGGTCACTTTTGACCCATGTTGTGCCTCAAACGGTTAAACCAGAGTCAATGAATATTTGTCATGAGACCGTTGGTTCCAACACAGTCACTGATGAACTGTCAGTTGCAACGAGAAGCTCAAATTTTTTTGTGTTTCACAGAATCCAGGTAATGCGAACAGTTTATTTTTCCTAATTTTATGAGATTTTATTGTGACCTACTGTCTGTGTTTCACTGTATGTTCCACTGTTAAGTGTTCTTTGTGTATTTTTTGTAACATGCTTTTATTGTGACTTATTGTCCAATGTTTCACTGTTATGATTTTTTTTTTTAACTTACCTAGGGACTGTGGATGTAAATTAGCATTGTTGCTATAATCCAGCATATTTACGTCTATTGCTGTCTAAATAGACGCTCATTAATGTGCACTGTCCCTATCAAAGATGAGAAACAGAATAAAGTGATTTTAAAGAACTATCATGATTTTAAGCTAAAATATGCTAATTTTTCCATTGGAACAGCACTTTTTTTTTTTTTTGTTAACTCTGTGACCTTCATAAAGTTGAAAATCTGACAGCTGTTTTAGTTTTTACACTTTCTGGCCTTAATGAACGGTGTCATTTTGTCATTTTTATAAAGATAACATGCCTTCAATGAAGGTTAAGGGAGGTTAAGAGCTAGAATATCAAAACTAAGGTGGTAAAGCTTTGCTATTATTCCTACAACAGCCAATAATCATAACCAATAATCAGATAACACACTAACCATAACAACTGCATTCTGTTAATACTTATTATGATCATTATTACTATGACATCAGCAGTGATAATATTGGAATTTTTACATGCTACTACCAGCATAGCATGAGTGGCTGGTAAATAATGACATAACGGTATGGAATGGCTCTCTAATGCAGCAGCACTGCTGAAGAACCACAGCAAACAAATTCCTCACTGCTTCCCAAGGACACTCTCTGGCTGCAGCACATCTCTCGAACATTTTCACAGGGACTCTGTGAAATCTCTATGACGGCTTTAATTTGCCGTGTGGCCCCGGCAGTAGCTGCAGGGGCAGGGCCAGCGCTGTATCAATTCCACACGCTAATGCGACTCACTTAACCAACAGGGCTTCAATGCAGACCATCACACTGCTGCCTCCCCACTCCTCCATTCCAGCCACATGCACATTTGTACTGCTGACAAACTATTTAGACCACTGGACTGACCCTCACCACCAAGGAGAAGAGCCAGCCGTCCTCAAGATGGAGCTCTCAAGTGGAATATTTGCTACAGCAGAGGAGGCAGGAAGAGAACGTATTGACAGAAGATTGTAAATGATGAAATCTTGAAAAATTAGTGGTAGAAATCACGGCATGTAGAATGTGTCCATTTAATATAGATGTACCCACAAACAAAAAGACCTTGCACTGAGCACAGGTGTGTGTTATGCATGTGTACATTACGTACGGATACCGAATCGCTTGACCTAAATATGTAGCGAGCAGCGGGAATTGATGGGACACCACCACAATTTAATCAGTTGTTCCTTGGATCATTTCAGACAGATAAGTGCCGATAAGTCCGCATTAGTCGATTTGTAGTAGGATCGCAATCATGTGATCGTCAGCAGGCAGCTGACATAGTGTTCACTTGTTGTCATAGTTACAGTGACACCGTGCTGCTATCTCACAATGATACAGAAATCTTTAACAAATCCGTAGATCCAGACTTCATGCCACGTCACGGCCAAAATCTAATCACTTGGTCCTGATGTCATTTCTGACTTTCTTTGAAAATTTCATCCAAATTCGTCATTCCACTTTTGAGTAATGTTGCTAACAGACAGACAGACAGACAGACAGACAAACCAACATCGATCGTAATAATTGCAAACTGTCACATTTTCAGAAACTGAAATGAGCAAATGTTTCGGGCTGTTTAACATGAAAAGCTGCCAATATCCAGGTAATATGCAGTTAGGTAATTTTTTTTAATATACTTTTTTTCATGCAAAATATAACAATAAGAAAATGTATAATTTGTAGAAGAAGTAAAGTTGACAGATAACTGCACTGGAGTTTATGTGTAAAGTGGCATTAAAATACTTTAGTAAAAGCTTCTCAACCTGTATTTTATATATAAAACCTTGTCATGCCTGAACATCTAAGCTATCATAGCATAGTTTTAATAAGGAAGGATTTTGATAAGTTCTCCGTTAATCTAGACTAACACATGTTCTATAGTATGTAAATGTTCTACTGCAGCTGTATTAAGTGGATGCTTGTCCAGTGTGTCGCAGTGAGATACTCTCCATCAACCTCGGCCAGAACTCTGCTGTCTATTTTGTGGCCAGTTTATTTTCCCTCTTCCCCACTGTTCACCTGGCACACTCTCTCATTTCCATTTAACGCTATCACAGGTAGCCCCCTGGGCCTGAAAATTGCTGCTGACTACAAGCTTGTAAAAGCTCCACTTGTGGCGGCCAACTGGGACCGACTGGAACCGGAAGAGCAGCAATGTTTCCCACGGGGCTACCATCTTTTAGAAGAAAATCCATTTTGGAAGCAATAATCTCCAGCTTTTAAATGCTTCCAGGATTTGCAGAAGATCAGCTCCACATGTCTGATGGTGGAGTCACTAGAAAGATACGACGTGTCAGTAGAACAAGTTGATTGAGGATGTTTTTCTGCGCTTTTAATCAAGTGCTGATTCAATGAAGCATCGACTATCAGAAAGGTAACAGATTGATGATTGTTGAATTTCAAAACTATGTGTGTTGATGTGGTCACTTGTATGAACATGATTCTTACACTGCTAAAAAAAATGAGTAACAATTAAAATTAAATTAAAAATTAAAACAAAACAATGTACCTCTGGTAGTAAAGTTACTAGAGAAAAAAAAATATTCAAAGCCTGTAATGTTAAAAAACAAATAAACAAAAAAAAAAATGGGTGAATCTCGCAACCTAGCTTATTTAATGAATTGCTATCTGTAATTTAGTAAAGCAGGAGACATTTGTGAAATGACAGTTAATTACCATTTTTCACCCATTCTTTCTATTTAATTGTAATAATTTTGGTGATTAAAATGCAGCAATATGGTATAATACACAATTTAATTACAAATCACAGATAAGGATGGTCAAACTACTATCTGTAAAAAAAGGATTTTGGAATTATTTTTTTAACTCGTATTATGTAACTTAACACATTTTTTTCTGTTTTTTTTTTAGCTATTTGTAATCAACCAACTTTGAATAATTTGAAAAAGAAACTTAATATTGCTATTTTTCATCCATTGAATTCATTTCCATTTTATTTAATCTATTCTTTCTTTTCAATAACATTTTCCAGGCACACAGCATGTACCTGGAAAATAATTATAATTCTGTCTTTTGTTGATTTAAATGCAGCAAAATGTCAAACAGTTAAACACTGGAACACGGAAAAATACAGAAAAAAAATTGATGTGGACATTGATAGTTTTGACCTGCGTTAACGTGTAAATTAACATATTTTTTCTGCAATTTGTGGGCAAAACCAGTAAATTGTACAGTCAAAAGAATTATTCATTTCTTTTTAGTTAATGGCAGTTTTCAGGTGTCAAAGTCAGACCGTCCATCAACCCCAACCTCCTCCCTGAGAGTTTGGGTGGCACTGTAACAATAAATTCCTGGAAGGCCTTAACTTGCATGAATACGAGCACAAAAGCTGCATATTTGCCTCAAATCTAGAGGCCTCACATAAAGAGTAGTTACTTCTACTCCTAAAAGACTCTTAAGAACAGGTAAAAGGTGATTTCACAAAGTCTAATAACAGCTACTGGCACAAAAAGACACTTTCCTAGAGAGAATTAATACTTTTCCAGGTACTTCACCCTGGCCACCACTGGGTTTTGAGGCTGATTAACGTGAGAGCATCAGTTAAATAATTTAAAAAGTCCAGCACTATTCTCCTTTGTGGCAGCTGTCTAACTCGAGTTCAGTCATTTATCGGAGTTCTTTTTTATATTTCAGAAGGTCTAGAAGGTCAGCCTGAGAGATTTGAGGTTCCCCCTTGCCTTCGCTGACCCTCCTCCACCCCATTCTCTCTGCATCACCGGCCTCACCACGCACAACAGATGGCTATCGCTGTTCTGCTCGCGCCAGTCAAGGCCGGGCCGGGTCCTCTTCTATCTCCACCGAGAGAGCAGCGAAGGACGGGAAGCTCAGGGCTGATGTTGAATTTCACACACCACGGCGTCGGGATTAGCGAGACCAGGAGGTGATGGACGGGCAGGTGGAGGTGCAGGCGGGAAGGTCGGTGCTGTCTGCTGATGCCTAACAAGCAGAGTGCGTCTCCGCAGTTGCCGTCCAGAGTCTCTGCTGTGATAAACTTCGACAGCAGGCGCGGTAATGAACATTTTGAAACAACATTTTCCACTTTTCTGTTGTTTCCCTAAAGGCTGAGCAGTGGTTGCATGGATGCAGGGTGTGGAGTTGGTTGTTGTTGCTGATTCAGAGGCAAAATCTTTTGTTTCAGCATGAGAGAAATTTGATGCTTATGCAGGAAACAAAGTAAATGTGCCTCATTGAATTCTGGTCTAACACTGTGCTTTGCCATGAGATGATTTCTCTACAACGAAAATTGTAACCAGTCGTCCATGCCAGTGTACAATCTGGTGATTACAATGGCTAAGTGCAGTCATTTTATTTATTTTTTTTTAGGTAGAGTTACTCACTTCCCATACAGATTTTCTACTAATTCTTAACAAGAACGGGATAGAATTTAGAACATATGTAGAAGAGAAAAATTCCAGCTCTGTATGTCTAAGATCCTACATACATCCCTGCACAAAAGTGATATTAAATAATGCATGAGAAAGAAGTTACAACATCAAGACCAAATGCAAATCTGAAAAATTTCTAAACTTCCAATAAAGATCGGCAAGCAACCTCTTCCAGCAGAAAAATGTATATGAGGAAACTAAAAATATGATACTAGACAATCTCAAAAAGGACTGTCTTTGAATTGGAATCTCAAAAAACTCCAGGAAAGAAGAAACCTCAAGACAAGCCTCTAGAGGTTCCCAGAGGATGCTTTTGACTACTAGAAGAAGAAGAGCAAGAAGTAAGAGGAAGGAAGAAGAGTAAGAAGGAAGAAGAAGAAGAGTAAGAAGGAAGAAGAGGAACAGGAAGTAAAAGGAAGAACAAGAAGAGGAAGAACTAAGAGGAAGGAAGAAGAAGAGCAAGAAGGAAGAAGAAAGAAAGAAGGAGGAAGAAGAAGAAAGAGGATGAGGTAGAAGAAAAGAAGAAGAGGAGGAGGAAGAAGAAGGAAGAGGGATAGTATTTAGAACATAAAAGAAATATGAAATCCATCATGTAACCTCAAATTCCAGATAATTTTAACATCATCAGATGATAAGTCAGTCAGTCCACTGCTTCCAACGGAATCTGTGATATGAATAAAGTTCTTCCTCTGTCCAACATTGCAGACAAAAGTTCTTCGCCTTCCAGATCAGTGTCGTCTTCTAGCACCTTTCTTAATGTTGTGCTAGGCCTACCAGCCCTTCTGATAGTATCGGGTTTCCATAGCAACGATGGAGATGGTGATGGAGTATTTCAATAAGGAATCGCAGTACTTTGTCCAAAACGTACGTAAACTTAAATGTTCTGTTGATGCTTTAACATTATACACCTGACAGAGGAATTTAAATTGGCCAAATGTGGAGAATCTACTGGTGGCAGATGGATGACCTTCTCACACAGCTCATCTGATTGAGGCCGATAAGAAAATAAGCTGTATTTTAAATGCAAATCTTGGCTTAAATCTGGTTTAAATTAAAGGTCAATATTAGTAAAAGCCATCTGCCCTGCCCTTCACCTGTCTGACGGACAGCGGGGGAGGAAGACGGAGCCCAGGGCCGAGTTAAAGCTGCAGGTTTCAGAGGAGAGTCGAGGTTATCAGCGGAGCTTCAGGCCAAACCCCAGCTGCAGGACGGTCAGAGACGGGGGGGGAGTCAGAGGAAGGAAACGGCGGCGGTATCAGCTCCTCCACATCACAGAGCGGCAGCTGTTTGCCAGACAGAGATCGGTTTTGGGCCGACAGACACATCCCTTAGCGGCGGCGTAGTGTACACGCCTCACAGAGCACATCGGCTTATACCTCATCTCAAATTCACTTTCGCTCCCAGTAGATTAAACTCACACTTCAGTTCATCTCACAACACCCCGCTTAGCAGGGACACGGAAATGATGGGCTTCTTACTTGCCCCGCATGCAAAGTATGCACAATGGCTACATTTTTTAAAAACACATTAATACTGTTTTTCCACACTGTGCATGAATAACTGTTAGGCTAAACTGAATATTCACGAGTGGGATATAAAACGAAAAAAAAGAAGAAAAATCACACCTGCTGCTTTGGCGTTTTTGTTGGCAAAAATTTGAATTAATGTGAGGATTAAGTGCACTTGAGTTCTGCAGCCAGAGAAAATATTAGCAATAATGCACAGAGCCAATGAAGCAGGATGAACAGAAAATGACTTGAGCAGAGCCCCGGGACTCTGGAGCTAAAGAGCCAAACACATGTCCAACCAGAAGCACTTAGAGCAGACTAAAGACATGTTTCTGACATCTACTAGTGCCTCCAGAGAGAAAATGTTCTCATTCATTATGTAGTTTGACATTATCCGGCACAGGTAGATGATCAGGAACATTCTGTGGAGGTGAAACAGAACTAAATAATCGAGGGTCCTGAATCTGATTGAGCACAGCAGGCTAATGCTGCTTTAGCAACGTTGTTCTAACTTTCATGCCATCAAAAGCAAATTGAATTGAATTAAATTGAAAAGAATGACAGAAGATGAGAGGAAGAACAGACAATGCACACAAATCCCTAAACCTAACTCTCATGCATCACTGATTTAGACAGAATTCACGCTGCTGCCCAGTCACTTGTTTTTTTAAGGTCACTGTTACCTCATTTTTGCCCTCCAAATATCCTCGAGTGCACATCTGTAGACTAGCAAAATTCTAATTCTATATATGTAAGATCCTGCATACATCCCTGCACAAAAGTGAAATTAAATAACGTATGAGAAAAAAGTTCCAACATCAAGACCAAATGCAAATCTGGACAATTTCTAAACTTCGAATAAAGATCGGCAAACAGCAGAAAAAATGTACAGGAGGAAACTAAAAATATGATACTAGACAGTCTCAAATAGAACTTTCTTAGAATTAGAATATCAACAAACTCCAGGGATATTCAAGAAACCTAACATGCTTGAAATGTTCCACGATGAACCTTTAGAGGTTCCCAGAGGATGCTTTTCACTGAAACTACTACTGGAAGAAGTAGAACAACAAAAACAAGAAGAGGAAGAAGAAGGAAGGAGGGAAGGAAGGAAGGAAGGAAGAAGAAAGGAGGGAGAAGAAAGAGGAGGAGGAAGAAGATGAAGAAGAAGAAGAAGGAGGTAGAAGAGGAAGAAGGACAGAGACAGAAGAAGAAGGAAGGAAGGAAGGATGGAAGGAAGGAGAAGAAGAAAAAAGGAGGGAGAAAAAAGAGGAGGAGGAAGAAGAAAGAAGAAAAAAGAAGAAAGAAAGAGGAAGAAGAAGAAAGAGGAGCAGAAGAAGAAGGAAGAGGAGGAGAAGGAGAAGAAGAAGAAAGAAGAAGAAGAAGATGATGAAGATCAAAGAAGTAGTTCAAAAGTGGAACCCAAACCCCACTAAACAGTTCCCTAAAGAACCTTTCTAGTAAATCTTTCTACATTGGGCTGACAGCAAATAACCAAAAAATAAATAAAAGAAAAATCATTGACTTTCAGAGAAAATCAGGCCTATAAACTACTCATCTTGTATATTAACTACTTTCCCTGCAAAAAGACAAACAAAAAAAAAACAAACCCCATCATATTTTGTCCCTCATCATGAAGCTGACTGTGATGGAGGAAGGTTCAGAGATTCACAGTATTTCATCAGCATTGACGAACAAAAACAACACAAAGTAACCTGACTGCTCTCACACTAACAACGTGTATTTGATCAGTGATGTCTGACTAAGTGTTGAAGTTATTCCTTCCTCTGCCTCAGATGTTCTTCAGAGCTTTACTTCAAACGACTTTAACTTTCCATCAGCTATAATTGAGAACCGATTGATCAGGATCAAACTCAGCTTCTCTTTAATGTGATTTCTTGCTCCCTGGCGTTGGTTGCATTTCTATCAGGTTGGAATTATCTGGGAGATTGAACATTAAATATTTAAAATATAAGCTGTCATCTTTTTATTAGAGGCAAACTTGAACCCTAACCCTGTGTATCAGCTTTATTTGTTGGAGATAATTTTGCAATTTGAGTTCAAGGACTCTAAAAGTCTCACAAATATAAAAAAATAGGTGAATAATTTGGCTATTAGTTCCAAAGTAAATAAATTCTATGTGAGGAGTATTTGACAAACAAGAACCCATCAAGAAAAGATTTGTTCAAAACTCTATTTAAATGCTGATTGATTTTAAAGGTGAGTTTTCTTTTAAAAGTGAAAATTAATTAGACTATTTATCAGTAAAAATAGAAAGAAATGCGGGATTTTTCCAACAATCCTTGAACTGATCATATTAATCGGCCAAATACAAGCTTAAAATAATTAGTTTTCTTTTGAAATCAGTCACTTTATTCTACATTTAAAAACATTCTCCAAGATCCTCTACTAAAAAAATACTGCATTGATCGCAAACTAACAGTCAATGAAGCTGCAACCAAGAGTCATAAGATAAAAATTCGGTGGTTTTTCGGCTGCGCTGCAGGCTGTGTACAAAGCAACAAGGAAGTAAATATAGAAACAAATTAAAAATTATCAGTTAAATAAATACAGCATGGCTCAAAAATGGTGCACAGGGGAGAAAGCTGTCAGGAAGATACATTCAGCATGGTGAAACATCTTTCTAGAGCTGATGTGCAGAGCGGTGAAATAAAGTTTGTAGAGGTTCTAAAAATGTAATAGTTATCTATAATGTGCAGAGCTGAAATATTTTCCAGGTTTGGTAGCACCTGTGGATACTTGGAAAACATTCAGACATGTTGAGTCCAGGTTTTTCAACTTTTGTAGAATGACTAATCAAAGAAATGTTACTTTTGTTTTCTATTTTGTGATGATTTGTGGCATTTAGCTGTGTTACAATGAACAGGAGATATATTTGAGCTCCCTCTACTTCTAGGCATGTTTGTGCTGTTTCCATATAGAGGTGCAGGACTTTAAATTGCAGTAAAAAATTAACCAGCAGAGAGCAAAAATGTGACGGGAGCAGAAACACTGCTAGAAAACGTGTGTTTGCTATAATTTGCAACTTTTTGTCGGATAGATTCATAAACAAACCATGAGAATCCCTCATGACTCACTCAAACTCCTACTTCTGTATGTACACTACTGTTCAAAAGTTTGGGGTCACCCAGGCAATGTCATGTTTCCTATGAAAACTCACACTTTTCTTCATGTGCTAACACAACTGTACAAGGGTCTTCCAGTTCAATTATCCTTTCAACACCATTAGCTAACACAATGTAGCATTAGAACACAGGCGTGATGGTTGCTGGAAATGTTCCTCTGTACCCCTATGGAGATATTCCGTTAAAAATTTCCAGCTAGAATAGTCATTTACCACATTAACAATGTCTACACTGTATTTCTGATTAATGTAATGTTATCTCCATTGAAAAAAACTGATTTTCTTTCAAAAATAAGGACATTTCTAAGTGACCCCAAACTTTTGAACAGTAGTGTTTAGAATAAAACATGGTCAAAAGTTTGCATAAAAAGGTAAAAATAATACAAAAAGGCTAAAATAGAAAGAAAACAATAGACATAAAATAATCCCTGTGGTGAATGATTAGATAAAGTAATATGTGAAATGTATCAGAGTCTTGCTATTACTGAAGAGCATCATAATAGTATCAAACAGTCGCCATCAGGGATTCCTCTGACCTTCTATATGATAAGAACAATAAAAAGGGAAACCGACAGTCCTCCGAACAGCAGCGCAGCCCCAAAGTCAGTGTTCCACCCAAACAAACGGCAGTCAGACGTGGACTGTGGCTCGTACCTTTGCGCTCCGAGCGTTTCTTCCTCCTCCTCTTGAACCGGCGGCGGATCAGGCAGTAGTAGGCTGGAGATCCGTCCAGCAGGAGAGCCATGGCTCGGCCGCGACAGACGCCGATCAGGCTGCTCATCCCCTCAGCCCGACTCCGCCAAGTGCCGACGGAGAGCGTGCCGACACAACTTTGGACGGGGGAGGCGGAGGGGGAGGAGGGGAGGGAGGCGCGACCATTGTAGCGTGAAGCGAGGGCAGAGAGTCTGTTGGCACGCCGACTCCGTGCCGTGGTAAATGGCTGTCAGACAAATGGGCTGGGATGTCTCCTGGTCTCCTCCTCCCCCCTTCTCTCTCCTCCTTTCTCTGTCAGCCTCACTGGCTCTCCTCCTCACCCCCCCTCACCCATCCTCTCTCTAATCCACACTCTGGGCTACAATGAACTTGGCAAGCAAAGCGCCACAATGTGCCATTTGAATATGCGAGAAGTGTTTAGAGAAGCTGTTAAAGTGCTAAACAGCAAAAAAACCACTGCAGGAAACATTACTTAGTTACAGCAGAGGAACATCTGAAGATGACTATTGTGCTTGTGGTGCTGTTGCTGGTGCTTAGCAGTTGATTGAGTGAGTCAAAGTGTGGCTCTTATTTGATTGAAAAAAAGCCCAGATTTTCCTTGTCCCTTTCCTAAAGCTACTAAAGGCCAAAAAATAGGTGTTGAATGCTGGTAAAAACGCGAAGTAAAGGAAATAAAGCTTTCCAGATTTGTATAATACTCCATCCATTCATCCATTTTCTTCCACATATCCAAGGTTGGGTTGTTTTGGCAGCAGGTTCTGCAGGTCATTCCAGGCGGTCTTCTCCACAGCAACATTTCTCAGCTCCTCCGGGGGAATCCCAAGGTGTTCCCAGCCCAAATGAGATATGTAACCCCTCCAGCAGCTTCACAGTTTACCCTGGGGTCTCCGGAGGAAGATGAAAACCTTCAAAAGGAAGGCACCCAGCTGGTTTGTTTTGACGCAAAGAAGCAGAAATCCCACTCTGAGCTCTGTCTGGAAGTCCAGCTTTGCAATGGAATAAACCCATTTCGGCTGCTTCTTTCCATCACTACCCAGAGAAGTTTGATCAGCCAGTAAAACAAGACCTTTGGCTTTCCCATCGCTGCCATTGCTCTGTGTCCATCTCCATTTTATCATCTCCTATATGAACAAGATCCTCAGTTATTTCAACTCCTTTGCTTGGGGCAACAACTCGCTCCCGATCCAGAGTTCCCAAAGTTACTGGTTTCCAGTTTAGTTTTCAGAGTCAACCAGTATAGTCTTTCCTCTTATGAACAACTAAAAACAAGCCCTTTACAAAGAGCAGATTAAAAATTCAGCCCCCAAGTAGAAATATAATACAACAAAAGTGAATACGCTTATGATTAGTGACACACAGGTTTGAAAACTTATGAGCTTTGAAATTAAATGGAGAACTATGAGCTGTGAACACCAGAACTTTCTCAGTTTTGGACATATGGATGTGTCTGTCTACATCTGCATCATTGTTTGACTCCATTCAGGCACTAAAGCTACTTGGCTTGTTGTTTACCTTGTTGCTACGTTCACAACATGCTCTAAATGTACGTTTTGCCCAATGCAGTTTTTAGTTGCAGCTGTAAATCATATGAAGATTGGGCAAAGAGCAGATTTCTATATCCAGGTTGCAATGATAGAGTCTCAAAATTTCTACCAAAACTACTTGACTTGTTTACTCTGTTGCTACGTTTACTAAATGTTCCAAATCTAGATTTTGCCTACTGCATATGAAATGTCCACTTGTTCATTCAACCACAAAACTTTGCTGACATTATCAGGGTTACTGTCTTTTCATCAATGATCAGAACTGGTGATAATGCACCAACTGAGTCTACAAGAAGGTCAAGGAAGTCCCTGTCTAATGAATCCTAAACATTAATGCTTATGGGGTAATAAATCACTCCAGAACCACGTCAAGCAAAGTTAAAGCTCCTTAGTGTAGGATTTAATATGCCTCATTTTGCCAACTCCTAACAGTAGTGTCAAAAACCATAATTAAGCAGACAGGAATTCCTCATAGGGCTTTTTGTAACATACGCAAAATGTGAAAATCTGATGCTTCTAGCATTTTAATGTTTGAAATAACTTCAACTCTAAAGTTACATTTCTGTGTGAGTGGTTTAGAGAACAAAATGTGAATTTTGAGGGTTAGGTTGGTGAACAAAGACTATACCCTGCAAATATACCACTTGACATTGGCAGCAAAAACTCGTGAATTCGATTCCCCTTCAACAAAAAGGCATCACCATTGTAAGAACAAATAAACTGTATACTAATTTTAAAAGGCATTCTTAAGGGTTAACAAGCAGCAGCAGAAGTTTGGATCTACCCAACACATGGACGATTTTGTGATTTATTTATTCTCTAAAGGTGGAACGATGACAGTTTCTTGACCTGCACCATGTTAAAGCATGATTATAGTGATTCAAGGGCTCCTAATAGTCATTGTAATCCATTAACCAATTGGTCAAATTGCACCTCAGATCAAATGTCGGGTTGTGGGTGCTAATGCGAGTGTCTATACTCACTATAACTGTACAACTGTAAAAGGGCCTTATATGGAAGCAAAGACTCAACAGAAGCCAACCCTGGTTTTGTATATTAGCTCATATTGCAGGAAGACATGCTTTGTTAAATAAACAGTAGCTGTAAAAGGATCATGGCATTGAAAGCCAACACTGCCCCCATGTGGGATAAAGTGAGATTACAAAAATCACAGCCAAGCAAGGCATTTGTGGCGCCTTTTCCTCATTACACAGGTATTATGATAATGAATATAATTGCTATAATTGCGGGAGAAATTAACTTTAATGATCCGCTTGGGGAACTTTGCTCACAGCAGACATTTGGAACAGAGGCACAGGTGGAACTAATAACATCCATAACGGCTGCATTCAATTTAGATGTTCCACTTCTAGGATCCTGGTATTGTGCATGTTAGCTCACAGGCATGGCTTACAGGACATGTAAATGGAGCGCAGACAGCACTAATGTTATTAGTTACACCTGCGCTTTTCCTTCTGACAAAGCGAAAAACAAGGTCTGCGCTGAGAACGGTCTACTGGGTGCTTGAAAAATGCAACCTCAAGGAAAAGGCTGGAATTAGCAGGAAGCTGATCAAACCTCAGATAACACTCCAACAGTTATACAAAAATTTAATTCCTCAATGTGTTTCTTTCAAACTGTTTAAAAGGAAGCACTATCAAGGTTCTGGACTTCATTCCAATGTGGATATTAGACAGATCAACCTTCATACTTTATAAGTTTTAAGTGCAATTTGTACAGCAGATTTTGAAGAAATCTTCATGGTCTTCGATTCTAAGATCTTCAACACACTTTGTATCAAAAGGATGTCAAACGTAAAGAAAAATTGTCTCAATTCTCCTACATTTTTGATTGAAGTGTTGTCTATTAATAAACTGCAGCAACAATGACTCAATCATGTAGCTAATGGACAAAAAATTTTTCATCACACTTTCACAATTGATTAGTTCCTGAATTGAACTTGCGTCTCCTTTGTCTTGATGCTTTTCTTTGTCAAATATGAAATAAATAAATTCACCATCTTTGGGTTTTTTGGCAGTTTGGCAAATACAACAAGCAGCTAAAACACATAAAAGTAGATGATGGTGGATAATAACAGTTATGTTCTACTACTTTTTAAGATTTTTCGACAAATCAAATGTAAAAATAGCCTTTAGTTGCAGCCCTGGATCATCTCAAGATTTGGCACAGACTGGTCATTATGTATATCCAGGTCATAAAGAAGTCTCAAAGTTTGTGGAATGATTCTTTTCAGCTGAACTCAAAGACACCATTAGCCCATAGTGAGGTTTGATTGAGGAATGGTGATTGGAAGAACCTTGCATCTCGTCTGACTCACCAGATGTAGACTTCGGGTTATAAATAATTTCTGCTGCAAACATAATGTGACTTTCTCCTCCCCCTTCTTGTATGTTAGCAAAATCCCTGTCACTACAGGAAACAGCAACAACCACAACCTCAAAACAGCAACCCACATGTTGAAAATGCCTCGTTCTTTCAGTGAAGTGGCCATTTTAATCAAAGTGCTAGCATCCCTGCCTGGAAATGTTCCACTAAAACAAGACCAAGGTCACTATTTTGATGGGGCACTGTTGCTGCATCCTGGGCTGAGCACCTTTAACATGACTGAGATTGGTTTCAAGAACAACAAACCAATGCAAACATCACATAGCGGAATGATAACCAGGTGCAGTCAGACCATTCCCTAGTGCAAACACATGCTTTGGAATCACGTCCGGCTATGCAAAAGCACCAGACAAATTAGTGTTACAACAATGACGGAAAAGCGAATACATCGACTAACTGCAGCAGGCTAAAGCAGTCCTACTAGTGGACATCTAAACCTGTAGTGTGGAGTTGAGTTGATCATTCAGTGTCATTTTTAAATGGAGCAACACAAATTTGTGTTCTATGTTTTTGAGTTTTTCAGTCATACTGCTAGTTGCTGCAGCTAAATCTGTCTCTTCTGCTATCCCAAATAGCAATTAAAGCAAAACGCATCGCTTCCAGTGCACGACGGCAGGAATGCTGCCACAGAAACCAGAATAAAACCTCCAGTACACTGCAAAATACAAAGAGACTTACTTGCAGCTGGTAGATTTTATCAGCATTGTGTGAATTCATTAGTAAAATTTGCATTGTAGCTTTAAATGCTCAAATTCTAATTACATTCTCATGAAAGACTTGATATCTGTAACTTCAGAATTACAGAATTACACAAAAAACTCTGTTTACTGAACATAAGAACAAATGTCATGTCACTGGGTATTGCTTATAAAAACAGTATTATAATGTCCACAAAAAGTTGAAAAGACAGACACCAGGCAGTGCAGGTGTAACAAATAGATGCATTATGAGAAATATAGGATCCAGTGATCCCTTTACTGGGGAGAAAATTCAACACTTCTCTGCTTCTGTCGCGATGATGTTGATCTCTTTACAATCTGCCTTTTGTGAGTTCTCTAACTTTACCAGCATTTAATAAGAAGTTGGTGTAGAAACCCTTTTAGTATTCCATTTAAAAATACAGTAAAAAGGAAATTACCAACCTGGTTTTTGTCTTCGTCTGGGTTTGGAGGATCACAACAACATTCTGCACAGAAAAAAAGACAGAAAAATGAATTACTTTTATGATACAAGTCGTATTTGTTCGACATCAACAGAAAAATCAGCTGCAAACTTGATGGGTCAAATCCTTCACTGAGCTGAAATGACAGAGTTTGTCCTGTAGGTGGAGCAGCTGCACTTCCACGCTGAAACCGACAGCTTGAACCACATGTGATGTTCCTCCTTCCTACACGGTTCCGTCCTCCCACACTTCTATGCATCTTAACATTCATCACAGCTGAAGAGGAGCTTGTTATCACGAAGAAGCAGCTTCCAGTGTTCCAGAAACAGAAAAGAGGAAGGCAGCCTGTGCACAATTTGACTGTGAGGTTTGACAAGAGAAGCCACAGATTAGAATTTCATGATACTCTGAGGAGCCTTTTCATGTCAGCCTCGGCACAGACAGCCAAGAGACACCTTCAGGGTGTCGCAAAATGTCATTAAATGGAGTTCACTCAGTTTAATCAAATCCAAAAGGGGATTTTCTAAAATATGTTGGGGTGAAATTCCATCTGCTGCCTGCTCCCAAGCAACATTTTTTAGTTACCAATGGGAGATCCCAAGGCGTTCTCAGGCCAGATGAGATATATAACATGTGTTCATCCCAAATTACTTTTTGAAAATTATTTCAGCTCAATTTTGTCAGTCTGTCAGGCTTTGGGGTTGTGGGGATGTTTGCTTGGATGACCATTACTGGGGAACAGTTCAAAACCCAACATGCTTCTACTTTGGGTTTCCTCTGGGTTCCGCGAGATACATTTTCATCTTTTTAATACAACATAAAGTGCAATTTAACAACTGAATCACTAAAGAGTGACAGAAAAGCAGTATACAACTCCTAGAAATGTCCTTCGTAATGTGCCCTGAACAGGAAATTGATGGATTTAAATTTGTCCAGTTTGGATTTAAGTTTGGCTCAACCTCCACGTAGAAGGACTGACTGCAGCATGGTCCATTGTCACAACAATTCCACTTTTAGATCAGATGAGAACGTCTTCTGACAGCATAATCGCACACAGAAACAGGACTGTCCATGAACTTCTGCTTATGATTGCAAGTTTTATATAAAAAATAAAAATACTACAACATCTTAGACACAAGTAGCCAGTAAGGTTTCTCTGCAGGGTGGCTCTCATTGACCTTCCACTCGACTCAAAGGTAAAACTTTGTTACTGGGCTCCGACTGACCCACGTTATTACAGAGTGGCTTTATGGTTTCCTCAGATGACACAGCATCAACTTGGACATTTAACTAATCAATGATCCTTTTTAAAGCTAAACTAGTTGGCAGCAGCTTTTCAAATGTTGACATTTGTTGAACAGAAAATTGAGGAGTCCACAAAACAACCAACTAACTACTGCAGAAAGTCAATGTCAAACATATTACCAATGGAGACAACAGCTGGTTGTAGTCTTACAGTTCTCCTGCTATGGAGTAATAAGAGTTTTTCAGAGGTTTTCTTTAGGTTGATTATTTCAAAAACACAAAACATGGAAGCAATGTGACGAAATACAACTTTACACCACATGATTGGAACTCAATGTAAGCCAACATAATTCAGGTCTTCCACTGTTTTCTAGGTTCCTGTCTTTCCCATTTTCTGATCCTTTCTGTCGTTTCTGAAACACGATTTAAAACACTCTAGTAGACATCAGTGCAATAAAATGAACGGATTGAAAGCAAGAAATACACCAATGAGCCAAAATATGATGATCATACAGAGATTAGGACAATAACATTGACTATCTGTAATCACACACATGTGGAGGTCTGAGACATGTTACACTAAGTTAGCAGTTCTTGTGGTGAGTTGAGCAACTTTGCCAAATTCTCTCAACAGGAGCATCTTTTTCTGCAGTAAAACCTTGTCATTTGAGTAATTCCACAGACAGCTAAGTCATTTTCAAGCAAAAACGCCAAACATCCGTTTCATAAAGACAAAGAACTGAGACTTTCCTTCATCATACGCGACAATAAACTCAACATCTTTTGAATCGAAATAAGTCCCATCAGACTGTTGGAAATTGAAACAGCGTGGTTTTTTTTGCCATTTCATAGATGAAACAATTAGCTGACTAAAAAAGGAAATTACTGCCCTAAATCACATCAGGATTCTGCACTTTTATATTCATTATATTTTCAGACATTTTCAAGGTCTTCAATGAAAACGTCCTTGACTTGATGAATTGCATTACTTATGTTGATGAATAGCAGCATTTGGAAAGATGTTGATTTAGAAATTAATAATTAAATGACAAAAATGAGAACAATTTATGAAAGGAGGTGCTTTAACGGAGAACTTTTGTGAGGGAGTTTCATGTCTTTATTTATTGATGAAACAGCATCTTTTGCTTTCCTTTTTCTATCCCAAGCATTAATAATTTACAGATTTTGAAAAATTTTCCTCTTTTGTGTGGAAGTTTACATGTGTAATGTTTCTTGTTAGCCTCTCACTATATATTATGTATAAATTATGTCTTACTTTACACTCAGGAAGTCATTACAACAGCATATTTATGACCAAAAAAAAGAATGTTTGCTGCTTAGTTTGGACTCTAGTTTGAACTTTTTGCACTCAAGCTGAAACAACCGACAACCACCATCTGGAGAACCGACCCTCGCTGTCCTCCAACACTAACACGGAGCTTTAGCAGCACTTCTTTAATCAGGGTTATCCAAATCAAAAGATCTCAGCCGGGGTGGCGGTCAAGTCGAGGCTCAGATTGTAATCAAAGAATGGAGCGAGCAGATATCTGAGAACATGAAAAACAGCAGCGGGAGCCAAGAAACGACAGCAAACAGGCAAATTTTCTCATTGATTACACGACTTCCATCCACATCAGCTATTGTTCCCATTTTCTAATCAAGCAAAATGACACATTTTTGCTTTTGATACTTGGTTGGGTCATTTTTCTAATTAAAACCGAATGCGCAAAAGCTCCTAACCCTCCTAAACAGTGTGGAACAGCTCGGTGGGTTACACAACAGCAGAAGACAAAGCAGAGCCAAAAATACATCCAACAGTCAAGCGCTTGAACTCGACGCGTCCTCGGTGTCAATCAGGAAACACTTCACCTAAAACTGAAACTAACGGCTCAGCTGCTGGCTCAGAATCCAGAGCGTGTTCTGACAGCTTGGCACGAGAAAAAATAAAAAACCTGCTGCGATATCAGGTCCAGTGTGAGGAAGAAATTCGGCTTTAAGCTTCACATTCATCACATTCACTACCGATGTATTCAGGATTCTGTATTTTCTCAATGACACACTCCAGAAATTGTAAATGCCACAATAAAAATGTCAGCTTTTGTGCATCTGTCCCCCCATCAGCACCATGAATCACTGCTTTTACACTTTGCACATGATTCATGAGGCAAGAAAGCCGAGAGCAAGACAGTCATGCAGAAGATGTTCAATAAAAATACACTCAGTGAATCAATATTATGTATCATCCTGACGCTCAGCAGAGAATATGTTAATAAACTGGAGGGACTGATCCGCAGAGATGGACACTCACGCTTTTTTTGGAGTTGATGAATATTATACATCTAATTCTGCATTCACTATTTGTCCTTACACTTCAATTCTGTCTCCACAAAATCCTTCTACAACTAAACTGCATTTTCAGTTAGGCTTTGAAGAAGCTGTAGTTTTATGTTACTCCCCTCTCTCCTGGACTAATTTGCAGGTTTAAGAGTAGAAAATGGAAAGCGAACTGTCAAGATGCACGCTTTCATTTTTAGCACAATCAAAAAATCAAAATACGGAACCTCAGGAGTCATTGGCAACTGTACCTGGTTAAAAGCTTTTCTAAACATTAAGATCTTATGAGGCAGCGCACTGACACCTTGAGTTTTAATCAAAAGCTAACACTATCTTAGCCTGTAGTTGGGAATACTGCAAATGTCATGCACATGTACGAAGGTGGTGTTGATCCAGCAGCAGACTGCAGGGAAACACTTCCTCCTCAGAGCTTCCTCACGCGCCTGCTGACCTTAAATGTCCTCCGCAGAGCGAGCCGTCACGTAAAAACAAAAACCGGCTCTGGCATATACCCCTGCTTGGGGAATCTGTGAGGTCTAATTGGACCGAATTCACAGTATATGCGTCAGGAAATCAAAAACCCGTAGGTGAGCCAGACACGAGCAGGAAGACAGAAGCAGCTGATGGGACTGGAGGTTGGATGACGCATGTTTCCTTCCTTTTTCCAAATCCCAACGCGCAGACGGATGTGAAGCGAACACATAGCCTACTTTCATACATTTGCATATTTTTCATTGAGGGGGAAGAGGCAGAGAGGATGATGTAGGAGGCCGACAAGGACAAGATGGGAGATAGGAATCCAAAGTCAGCATTTCAAACCTCTGGAGGTCAAAAAACAATCTATTTTAAACCTGCCAACACGTCTTCACACAACACCAAACCTCCATCTGAAAAGCTGCTTTAACAGTTTTGCATTGCTTAATTGTTTCCCGAGTGTTCTCCAAATGATTTCAATAGACACTTAAGCTCCACATGGGTGAATATTTGATCAGCATGTCATAAGGACAATGCAGCGAGTCCAATAAGTTACGCAGTGGCTGCTAACAGTGGGGGGAGGCCACGGCAGACAGGCAGCGCATCTCATCTGTTTTCTAAAATTACTTTGAAAAGCAGCAGATTAAGTCGAAATGGTACCTGCAGTGTGATGAATGGAGAAACCTCGGCCTGTACGAGGACGTAATCTGACTCCATAACGGGACGACACACGTGCATCGAGACGCTGTGAGGTCTAAAAGGTCTAAAATCTCATGGTTATTCAAACCTTGTAGGGGACCCTGTTCTTGTTCCTTCCCACAAGGACACAAAGTGTTCTCGAAGTTTACTTACTTAAACTCCATCTATTTCACACCTGAAGGTCCATTTAGTAGTCATGAGGAGCTGCCTGTTGAAGCAGGTGAATGATGATGATGATGATGATGATGTGTGCTTTCTCAGGTCTGAGGAATAACCTTCATTTCAGCTTGGAACACATTTGTCACGCAGAAGAGTCCAAAAGTAAAGATATTTCAGTCTGTGACTTTTTTATATGGAAGTTCAATACTCAGGGAGCACGTGTCCATTTACCCAGAGTAGTTTACATAATACATTTTAATCATCAAGCGACACTGCTTTAGTCATATTTCCATCAGCAAAACAGTGACTGGAAGTTTTAAGTTTGCATCCAAATAAAAATAAAATCCCCGCCTCGACTTTCACCTTGAATTATCTGTATCCTTGTTTTGCCTCCGAGTTTCCCTCCTCACGGTTCTGCACCGTCTCTCCCAGAGAAGCTGTCAGCCGAGCTATTTTTACACGAGGAGAGTGTTTTTGATCTCATCACACTCACGCTGCCACTTGTGACTGTGTTCGAGTGCGTGGAAGGTTAAATTATGGCAATTATTTTGCAGATTTGCAAAGCACCTGTGGATGCCCCAGATAAAGGAAACAAAAAAAAAAACAAGAGTAGAAGTCACATCTTCCTGCTTAAAATCCCCAGAGACTGCAGCACTTTCAGCACACTGAAATAAAATGTTCATTTCACGTTTCCTGGAGTCTTAACAAGAGTGAGGCAAAGAATATAAACCTGGCACTGGTGGAAAGACACTCAGTCGCTTAAATTAAAGCAGTGGTCAGTGGATAAATTAGTCATTCTGGATGAGTCATTTCATTTTTTTAGGGTGGTGCTAAAGATTTCAAATTGAAAGCTTGATTTCAAGTGTGAAGAAATCGTCCAGAAGTTAAATCCAAATCCAGTTGTTCAGATAAAATGTGTCTTTATTGCAACCTGCTTGTAGTTTCTCAGTCAGACTTCAATGTAGGGGTTGTGCCATGATTCCAGATCTCAGACATTAATTAAGTTAAACTACATGGGTCAATATATAATTGAGGGATTTTCAAAGTCCATGGGAAATATCTTGCATACATTTTTATTAAAAGTAAAAAAATAATGTCTCTTACGTTCATTATGATCATGTTTTTTTAAATTTATTATGGAAACAATCACTTATTAATTAAAAATGAGTGGATATCACTAAAATGTCAACTATGATAGAAAAAGTCCCACAATTATATATTGACTCATATAGCTTGTTATTGTAACCAGCAGTTCAAAAATTCTCAGTATTTCACTCGAAATGATTTGTAGAGGAGAAAATTCAATTATATAGTAAAACCATCAAGTGTCTATATTTGAATTTGATGACTAACAATTAATATTTTAGTTTGTAATTGTCCCAATGACAGGAAAACATCAGTAAATTTAATACCAACATGTGTGCAGTATGTATGAATAGAGCCGGAGCTACTGGGAGGTCAAGTCATCTTTGTTGCTGTTTTTTTTTTTCTGTGGGGACTTGTAGGGTTATATGAACTGGCTGATTTAGAAAAATGTAGTAAGCTCACACACTGTAGTTTTATGACTCAGGTTCCTTCTCCCTTCAGACATGGTGTTCCACCTCCACTGCTGCCTGATTACCTGCACACTGGAGACTCACTCGCCAGTAAAAACTCTGCAGAATATCTACCCCAAATCGCACAGGTTGTCTTTGTGGCGCCAACACTGAAGCCAAATACTCCCAGGTTCATTCTCTTCCATCTGCCAACAAGACACCCAGCTCCACTCAACAATTCTTCCAGCGTAAGATGTTCTAATACCAGCGTCTGCTGCCCAAACTAAGGTACTGTACATTAAATAATGAGATTATCAAAAGAGACAACCACAGATCTGTGTAGATTCTTAGTCAATCATGTCAAGGTAATCCTAAATACCTCAGTAGAAGAAAACTGGACTTCCCTTTTTGGGTCTTGAAAATGTTTCAGAGTCTATAAAATAATGTATAAACGCAGCAGTTTGCATCAAATTATGACAACTGTTGAAATCACGTTCCAATAAATGATTGGATCCTCCTCTACAATCAAAGGCATTTTTAATTTCCAGTCTGAAGCTGTCCAGATATATTTAAACAGTAGGTGAGGGACCATGAAATCCTGTGCTGAAGAAAAATGTAATTATAAGATCAGTACCATTAAGTTACCTCAAATGAATTTAGCTTTAAATAACTAACACGGAAATTTGAGTTAAAATTGCACACAATATTAGGTTGAGGTAACATTACATGTCGATCCAACTCATCAAAATAATGTTTGCAGCTTGAAAAGTTTTTCTAAACCATCAGATTAATTTAATAAATATGTAGCAATGGGTCCCTTGAGTGCACCTCTCATCCAAGAGGCTTCTTCAAAACTGAAGACATGTATTTCCATGTGTTTACTCTTCTGTATTTTAAATTATTTACTAGTACATAGATATGTATGCATGTGTGAATGTGTATGTTTTACATTTAATATTAAAAAGGCGGCTGACAGGGACTCTTCTGGGGCAGCTCGTTGGCTCCGGTTGAGTCCTGCTTTTACTCTGTTTTACTTATTTTTATTCCTTATCTGAATCCTTGCATTTTAAATTATGAGTAAAACTGTTTGTATTTTCATCAAACAACTGCAGTTGTGCACAAACAGCTACTGAATGTTTTTATGGTGCATGTTTTGCTTGTCAAAATACAATATAAATGAAGCAAACTTAAACATAAATTATTTCTGGAGCTCTACCTAAAATGCTGCAGAAATGTGTATTTTGAACCGACAGGAACTTTAGCGTGAATAAAAAAAAGAGGTTGACTCACATGATTTCTTTAACACGGATTGTTAAAATGTGTTTTATTATGTGAGAATTTTAAGAATGTCTGATGCTAAACATGTGAAAACTGTTTTCAAAATCATAAAAATCCACTAAACTTATTCATTAAAGTCTTTCGTTTGTCAAAGTTACATATTTGGGAGTCTTTTTCTATGTATCCCTTAGATAACTGTTTTTCACTCATGTTGGGTCCAGTGTATAAAAACACCACATGGATATTTTAACCAGTTAAAAATGCCCTTTCATTGATCATTAAAGAATGTGAAAAAGGCCTTTTATAGGCAATAAAAAAATGTTAAAAGTCTGCTTCAGAAATAAGAAAAATTAGCCTCACTTTGCTCGTTATGCGGTGCAGAAGAAGAGACTACATGTGGACATACAAGGTTCCCTGTGCCGAGTCATTTTACTCTTACAACTCGACTGAGCGTGGGAGGTATCCGTCAGAATAAACAGGTCATTATCAATGTCTTCTCCGTGTCTCTTTCCCTTTTATGATTTTTTTTTCTTCCTCGTGTTGGGAGCTTTTATCTGTGCAGCTACTCGGCTGAACGAGTCCCCAGAGTGTTGTTGAATTACGCCGGCACAGAGGCCGTTCGATTGGCTGTCTCTCACTGTATTGGAAAACGTCGGTCTTAATGGAAGCGGTCGGGCCGAGGGGACACTTTGCTGACGGGGCCCGACACACAAACTGTGACCCAAAGCGCACACACACACACACACACACACACACACACACACACACACACACACACACACACACACACACGAACCTGATGTCATTTACTCTCCCACTCGGACTCCCAAGCTTTACCGACATTGAGATGACAATGAAAGTACAACAAAAAGGGCCCCCGATGGGACACCGGGCTTCAGGAAAGGGTCACATATCTGCGACCTTCAACTTTACAGGCTCTCCGTCCTAAAATCCAATCTGCAGAGTTAATTTAATACAAGGCCCTCTATCTGTGTTCCATCTGGGCCACAGCTCGATATCTTCATATCAGTAGAGATTCCTTCACCAATCGTCGGCCGCGTTGATAATCAAAAATTGATTAATCAATGAAATGAGTGAAATACAGTGGACGTTTTCCAATACGTTGATTTTTAACCATCAATGCTTGTGGTTCACTGCAAAAATCTTGGTTTCATTAAGAATTTGAAGAGCACAAATTCATCGAATTATAAATGTCACAAAAATGACTTAATTTTAAATTGCTGCACATTAATTAGCCCCTGAAAACATCCAAATTATTAAACACATCTCTTTGCAGTGGTTAGAAAGCACTTGTTTTATGCAAACTTTGTGGGCGGTCAGCAACCCACATGTAACTCCATCTCATTAAACAATAAAAGGCTCCACCTAGAGGAAATAAACACAGTACTGCAGCAAATCTACAGTACATTTTCTGGCAGTTATGGTCCACAGGAGTGTTTTTACTCGCCTGAATATCGCCCGCTTGGTTTGTGTGCACTAGTGAGCCACTAGGTGGTCACATGACAGCCCTTTAGACCTTCAGGCCTTTAGACAGAGGCATCAGACCAACATGGCAGCTCAGTCGCAAAGTTCTCTTTTATTACGAAAACAGTTCAGCGAAAAGTCTTTCTGAAGACATTTGAGGTGAGAAATAAACTGTGCCGTTGCTGAATCTGTCCTTGTTTTCGTTTGACAGCTAATTTAGATGTTTTACGAAAGTTTCGTGAGGCGTCAGATATCAACCCCCTGGGCCTCATTTGCATAAAGTAGAAGTTAAGTCTATTTTATGCAAATGAGCTGCGGGCAGCTACCTTTAAACTGCCTGTGACTCATCTACTGCCTAATAAGTTAATATATATTTCAATAAATTAATTATTAATGGCAATTAACTGATAAATAGCTGGCATTTCTGCTGTGCTAGCAGGTGATAGTTTAGTTCACGACTACTACTACTTGATTGTATTAAACTTGTAATAAATATTCATGACTCCTGGAGGATGAATCTTGATGATTTGTCCTTGTGAATTAATTGAAATTAATAAATCAGATTGTACTATAGCGTCATGTGTTACATAAGAACACTATACAGCAACTGCTTTACATTTTAAGGGAATGCAACAGAGGATTTCAGGAGTCTCGGCTTTGCTTCCAGGTAAAAGTTCATTGACTCGTTCGTTTCTCCACAGCAGACAGAATGCATGTGATCTGTGGCCTCTCGCCTGTCTGCTCAATGTGGCCGCCGGTCATGTCATCTGCCAGCAGAGGAGGAGGAGGATGAGGAGGGAGGACGAAGGCTGACTGGTCTACATCAGGTGCTGCATTACAAAGACTGACAGTCACAAGCTGGAGGTGTGAGTCCGACGGCGGCGGCTGGAGGTGCTGGCTTCAGTTGAAAATTTAGGGGGTTTTCGTACTTGGTTGAGGACATTTTTTTTTTAGAAGATCTGAAACCAATACTGTGATTTTATTTTTATTTTGCAAAATCACAATTTATTTCGTTTCTTCTTGAATCAAAGAAAATATGAAATTGTGACAAATCTAATTCTGAACAAACTCGGTTTACTTCATAACAAATGCAGCTCATACTTAAGATATTAGTAGTAGACTTAATGCAATACGATGATGATGATACTGGAAAGAGAAGCTATTTAGCATTTCAACAACATTATATTGTTAACTGGAAGATTCTGACAACTGCCAACTGTTTCATTTCAAAACATTTCAACAAAATTACGTTAAACTAAGCTTACTTTACTCAAAATGGCTTCACCAATGTGTATTAGTAGTCCATCAACGAACAGCGGAGTGACGTGGCAATCGACGTACGCTTCTCTGTCTGTTAGCAACATTAAGAACATATTATATTTCTGACTGAAATTAGAATTAAATGTGAACATTGCGCTCACTGTAAACTATCAGGCGCCTGTTAAACAAAGAGGAGTGAATGAGTAAAGACTGGGTGAGACAGCCTTTCATTGCACAGCAGTGAGAAAGTCACCTTGCCTCCCTGCAGTCGCAGCACCCAGGGGTCCAGACCGGCCCTCCCTGCCACATCGTGGCCTCTGCTGGCCCCCATCTGACACAGAACTGCTCACCACCCTTATTCCCAACGCCCTCCGAGAAACTAAGCCTGACGACATGTCAAGCGACGCAGCGTCAGTTGATGTGATGCGTTCTGGCTGACATCCTTCCATAGTTATGGAATACATAATTAGATTTTAGATGCTTTTTTCTCAATCCACACGAACAACTTTTGAAAAATTCAGATGTGAAACTGGTGGAGGATACAGGAAACTGAATTTATAGCAGACACAAAAAGCATCTGTCAGAGGAAATAATGCACAAATTTGTCACTGGAGCTCAAAGACATCCTGAAACATCTCATTCTGAGATGTCTAGGTTTTTCTTCTTTAAGTTTTAATTTTTTTATGATTTGTTGCATTGTAAGAACATATTTTTGAGATGACACAGATACAGCACTGAGAATTTCCCCACATTAAGACCTTTCGCTTTGTTTGTTGTCTTGTCAGAAATGATTAAAAGTCGAAAAAAAGGGGATTCACGCTGCAGCGTTTGAGTAAGCAGCTTGTGGCACTATCCTGAGTTATCCCCGTCCATTTGATTCCAGCTCTCCTGATCTGCAGCCTCTTAACATCCACCTCCGGGCTCCGGCTTCAATCACAGTGTGTTTAAGAAGACGAGCAGGCGGAGGATCAAGGTCAAATCAGAGATTCTTTGCTTGACGTCTGACAACCTCACGTGGACGTGATGCAGCTGGATCAATCTCTAAATATTTAACCGGCAGCTCCTGCAGGATAAGATTAGATCCCAGCAGGCTCCTAATGCCACAGACCGCTGTGACCTTTATGATCGTGAAAGGATAAACGAGCAGCGAAAAATGAACTCGAGATGAAGAACTACACACACACTCCAGAATTAAACTGAAACATTTACAGTTTCAGTTCCGGATTTTTAACACTAATGATAATTATATTTTCTGAGCCCACAAAGTATTCTGTTATTTTCATTCCACCAAGGAATGCAGTGGAGTTATGTGACGATCGGCGTACGTTTGTCTGTCTGTCTGTCTGTTTGCAACATTACTCAAAAATGGACCAACGGATTTGGATGAAATTTACAGGGAAGGTCAGAAATGACACAAGGACCGAGTAACTGGATTTTGGCAGTGATGCAGCTTATAGTCTGGATCCACAGATTTGTTAAGGATTTCCGTATCATTGCGAGATAGCGGGATGGCATCACTGTAACTATGACAACAAGTGAACACTACGTCAGCTGCCTGCTGACGATCACACAGCACTTCCAGCTTCATCTATTCAGTCTACATTTGATAACATACCAACCAGCACAAAATTAAATAATTTTGTTTTAATAATGAAAACAACTTGACTCAAAATCCAGCGTATGGGCTTTGACTTGAAAATTTGGTGCAAGTCACCAAACTGAATCACAGAAAGAGATGACAATGATGGCATCCATCAGCAAATTCACGTGTATGTCAGGCTGCTGCAGCATCACATGATGTACCGCTGCACTTCCGGCCAGCTCAGCCCACCACAAACCACTGCAATCTTTTCAACAATCAATAGAAGCTTTTTTTCCTGCTCCTGGTGCCTCAGTCTGGTTAGATGAACTACATCATTACGTTCATACAGTTGAAGTCATGCAAAGCTTCATTTGAGACATTAAAACTGAGACTAGCTCTTGTAGTTAAACGCTAAAATCATGGTGTATTAGCGGATAGTTTCTTTTTTTAAAAATACAGAAGCTAAAATACATAGTCAGGCACATCGGCTAAAAAGGACCAACAAAGTACATCAAACCCAACAAGTACTTCCTTCAGACTACATCCAGTGATATGACTGATTATGACAAAGAGATAAAGTTGAAAAACTCTAATTGTACGATGAACTAAACTTGCTGCAAGTCACTGACTATTCCTTGGAGTACATTTAAATCCATCATTACGAAATTAAGGGGAAATGGCACATGTAAATCTGCCTGAAGCAGGATGTCCTCATAAACTAAGTGGTTTTGATGAAATCTCAGTTTTAAGCTTGAATTTGGTTCTGAAGAATGTGTTGTTTGTGTGGACTAAAATGTGCCATTCCTACCAGGGAATGTCAAAGTCATGTTCAGTATCAAAGTTTTCATTACACAGCAACACTGTAAAATGTTCCACCCATTACATCATGGTCACGCTTCTTTGAGAATTAAATACATTAGCTGAAAAAAGGTTTGTCTAAAAACTTTTAAATATCATATTAGGCTAAACAACCCTATTTTCACAAACTACAATCCAATACTGCATTTTTGCAATATTTAATCAAAACCATTTCGTACTACACGTCATCTTTTTAAAAAAAAAAAAATTAAAATTTTTGCATGAACAACATTCTGTCAAAAAGCAAAAAAATCTGCAATCCTGAGAGCAACCAAAAAGTCATAACTGACTCAGCTGTGACCAACAGTCATGTGGCAAAAATTCTATGATTTTTGCAGAAAATTCATTTTTTGTTATTTTTTCAGGAACTGCCTGCAATTTAAAGGGTTACAGCAGTGGAAGGAAATGATTACTTTTAATGTTTCATATGCAGAACAAACAACTGATCAATCAGGAAAATAATCAATGGACTAACTGATCATTAGGGTAATGGTAAGAGGGAGAGAGGTCCTTATTCAGTCTACATTTTCATGCGTTTTAATAGGTTTCGGTTGCAGACAGGCTGAATATGAATAAATGATACAGTAAGTGAACAACTGAACGAACCACTTAGAGTGATTTGTCTTCTGAAACTAAAAGGTGCTCTGAGGATCAGATACAGATCAGATCTGATCTTGAAACAAAGTTCACACTCAAAGTTTCTCCACAGGCCACAAAGAAAGCTCTGAAAGCTTTGAGTTGAGTCACTGGTATCGATCAACAACTCCCAGCAGGTTTTATGGGATTATGATCCCTTTCTGCTGTGGGGGGAACAAAAGCAGTGCTTATGTTGGTTTTAAAATCTTTTTTTCACAGTCGGGATTTTGCTTCAGGTCTTCCACCAGGATCCTTTTAAAGTGAAAGTGTGTTTACACTGTAAAAGTGATTAATGATGTGCAGATGAAGGCAGTGCCTGGCTGGCTGTGTGTAATTCTCATAGCTGAGAGGTAATGAAATCATCAACACTTCCAATATCTCAGCACAGATCATAAACTGTTGATGCAGCCCAGTGCTGCTATTACATGCTCAGTTTAGGTCTGCTGCATTCTCACAAACACGCCGGTTTCTCAAGGGAAAGTGTGTGTGTTAAAATAGAAAAACCCTCCTCTGCTGCAGTGTGCAGCTCATCTGAGCCTGAATGCATCAAAGAGCAGGTGAGTGGAGAAGGAAAAAAAAATCAGTGATAAATGATTCAGGAGCTAGACATCCCAGCATTGATAACCTGACTCCCATTAATGAGGGCCGGTGTTCCCTCTGCTTCATCAAAGTGGCGACCTATGAAATATTAAAGGCAGCTCGACAGCAGCACGACACGCCGCTACGCAGGGCTCAGCCTGACCTCATGCTACGGAGAAAGAAAGTGATGAAGGAGGGGGGAAAAAGACGGGAAATGCAGGAAAAATAGTGCTGACTCGAAGGAGGATTCAGGGAATAACAGCGGCTGAGAAACTGAGGCAGCAGAACTGAGGAGTATTGACGCGAAGAACACCCCGAAGATGGAGTGAAGGAGATGAGACTGATAGATTTACAGATAGCGATCAAGTCAAGCATTAGAACTCACTCTAATGTTAAAGGATTCAAAATTACATCACTTCTAAACAGCTGCATTCGTTCTAAGTTGTCAAGTGGAGTATTTCCTTTAAACAAATACTTTAGAAAGAATATATTAAAAAGACAGGCCCCAACAACAGTTAATACACCTGTGATTTCCAGTTAGTCTAAATGCATAAACATGGCTACAAAACAACCAATGATCACCAGAAGTTTCTCAACTTTCAGCTGCATCTGGATCATGGCTCCACATTGGAAAGAGCTGAAAAAATCTGATTTGGAGAACTCACAAAGACGGAAAATGATACAGGAAGATTAAAAATCTGTAGAAACACAGTTGCAGCAGTAATCAGGAGGCATAAAACCAGCCATAGTACCACTAAACAGTTCTGGTGTTACTGTCGTCCTAACATGACACCTTAGACAGTGCACTGCTTTTACAGACTAGCTTTGAAAAACACACGGGCGAGGGTTTTTTTTTAGTTGGCACAGAGGTCATCAATGGAAATCTGAGCTTCTGTGACAGCTCTGACAGTATGAAGAACATAGCATGAAGTCAACCTCTAAGGACGGTGTCCAACAAAAACGAAAAAAAAAAAATCCCGAGCTTGCTTTTTGAGGCCGAGATAAATCCAATCGGCTCAGATGGAGTCCAGCTTGTTTGGCATTAACCACAGTGAATGCATAGTCCTGACAGTGAAGAACAGAGGCTGGAATGTGATGATAAGAGGCGGCATGAACGTAAAGGTTGTTGGGGAGCAGAAATTTATAGATGGAACCCTTAATGTTTGTGGATATACTAAAATACTAACTGACAAGATGATATCCAGTGTGCAGAATCTTGACAGAAAAGGAATCTGACAATTAACAGGCACAAGAAACAAGAAACCATGACCTGGAAAAGTAATTCACCCGAATCCAACACAACACCTTTGGGGTATTTTACAGAGAATGTTAGAGCAACACAGCCCCTATAAAAAACAAAAAGGAGGACATAAGAAGCGAGAAAAATGAAAGATTTGAAAGGTGTACTGACATTTGTCGCATTGTATTTCTACTGTTTTTACATACAGCCGATCTTAGACAGCATTGAACACATGCAGTGCTGTGAGGATTTCGTCAGTTTAACTGCTGCTGACAAATGCATAGAAAGAAGAACGGTAAACTTCTGTCATTCTCACACCTCTGCTGCCTTTGTCCAAGCTACTTCCCTTATACCTGCCTTAACAAGCCACCTCTGAACCCGACACAGAGAGAGTGTTTGAGGTGCTCTGGGATCTACAGGCGCCCCTCTTTCATCTTAATGACATTGGTGTCCCGCGGCGACGGCTGGACAAAGAGGAAGTGTCCTTATCTGAGAGGGAAGCGAGCGCCTCGATGGAGGACAAGAGGCTACACGCCAGACAGATCTGTCTGCAATCCTGAACGGGTTTCGTGATCACGATGCGTCCTTCCTCACAGCGCTGATAAAAGAGGTTGAGTGAGGGAGTTCAGTGTGGTGCAATAAAGTTTTTATTTATTCAACATCACGATCCAGGTCCATCTGTCACAGTTTTTAGGTGTCATTTTTGAACAATTTACTGTCGTTTCACAGATTTTTCTTGTTTCGGCAAAAAAAATTCTATATATTAAGAAGTAAAATTAGAGAAAGAAAGTTGTTTGAAAGAAAAATGATATATATTTATATATAAAAGTAGAAAATGGTAAAAAAATAAATTTAATTATTATTTTACAGACTTTCCCCGTTTGGTTAAATTATACGTGAACTCCAGTAAAATCACAGAAAAAAGTATTAATTTAAATGATGACTGTAAAAACAGAAAAAGAAACTAAAGCTACACATAATGTCAACATCAAAAATCTGTATTTTTACTAATATTAATTTGCCCTTGCACTACTTTTGACCATAAAAGTACTTTATGGTATTGAAATTAGTGAATATGTATCATTATTTTAAAGAAATTTGAAGTTATCTGAAAGAAAAATGACTGAAAAATGGTGAATATTTCTTCTCCTGGTTTGTTCAATTACAGATAATATCCAGTAAAATCACAATAAAAAATTAATGATGATTTTTTTCTTTTAAATGGCCAAAGCTGTCATAAGGTCCACCTAAAAACTCTGTATTTTAATAAATGATCACTTGTTCTTTCACAATATTTGTCCATGAAATTACAGTTTTAGTCTATTTAAAATCGGCTAAAAAATAATTTGCTGTTATTTTCGTTATTATGATACTTGACGCTGTTCATTCTGTCTATACTGTTCATACAGTTTATAATATTGACAATATTTACACTGTTTATGCTGTTCTTGCTACTATTTATCTCTACCTATTGTATCCGTATATCCATATATTCAGCTATGAGTGTCTTCAGTAATTAAACTGATAGAGCACCTTACATCAGTGCTACTATTACATCCTCTTGGCAAGTGAGAAAATCAAGGTAAAAGAGGAGCACAGGGCTGATCTTATTGTGAATTTCACTGACAGATGGCTTCTAAAAACAGGCTTAAAGTCACACAGTCAGAGGAAGAACGTGCTGGAAATATATGCGAAGCATCAGCAGCTGAGAAGATGCTGGAAGAAATAAGACTTTATCCTTTTACATGAAAAGTTGAATTTGTAGGAGATAAAACCCCCTCTGCTCAGTTCAAGGTTTAGCAGCTGCAGCCTCACTTGTAGTGTTATTATATTAGATATCACCATGTGACAGACATTGCTGACTTTTCTCTGCTTGCGCCGCTGTTACACTATATTTTATCATTTATATTGAACAAACAGTTCAGACCCTGTCCTTGAGGTGCATTCAGACAGAATGAGTCCCTATATAAAATCAGTTAAGAACTGAGTTTCAAAGCATTTACAGAATCCAACAGAGGCACTGAGGCCTGGATTTTTAATAAAGCCTATCTGAAGTATTCGTTCTGGAAATACTCTATCATCAATTTGGAATTATTTGACATTACATGATATTGCACGTGGACTTTTTGGGATTTCTTAGCTTTTTTTGTTATTTACGAATGAGAATTAGTTGGATTAGCTCGGAAAGTTACTGCAAAAACCAGCAAATTTTCATAGTTTCTCCTGATATTCTACACTCGGCAGGACAGAGAAGCATCTGAAATGGGCTTTAGATCAGTGAGATCCAGATTTCTAGACTACACAGTTCATATTTTAACCACTACCTCGACATAATTTGATGCATTTCTGCAGGAAAGTGTAGGGAGTGTTAACGTCAAGCACTGCAGCTAAAAGTTCTTACTTCCAAATAGTGTTTATTGCATAAAAAGCAGGCTAATGCAAAATCTGCTGCAATGCCACAGCAGGGTTTTAATGTGAGTGATGGGACAAACGTACATCCTGCTCACTCTGCAGCAGCACACTGCACCTAAAAATAAAATGCCAAACATTCACTAAGCAAGTCTGGGAGATACGGGCGAAAGATGAAATCTATTTGTGTTGTTTTTCAGTTTTGCCCACGTTTGATTGAAAATCTGCTTCTTTATTAACACTATACTCCTTTAACCAGTAGCTACGGCTGTGATAAACCAAGAAAAGCAGCAAACTTTACACAGCAGAGTGGTCAGACATTCCTTAAACCAACCATATCACTACAACCGCTCTTACTCAGAGATTCTTTCAGGGGGTTTGACTGGCAAACATGTGGGTGCCTCCAAGGAAACAGCAACAGCTTAGCGTTGTGACTCCAGAGAGGCATTTCTCACTGCTGCAGCACACTAAGCGCATACCTGGATATGGCAGTTTAAGAATTTCTCCCACTCAGAACAGACCTGTAGTCCACAGAGGTCCACAACCCACTTATGTGAGACTAAAACAGCAAACAACCAACGTACATGATGCAGATATTGCATCAGAACGATTCTACAGAACAAACGGACTTGAAGGCCACATTAAACAGCATCAACGGAAACAGACAATCTTCATGAGCCTGTCAGCACAACACAGTAAAAAGCTGACTCTCCTGTTAGACGTAGCTAAAAATTGTCTAAAAAGAGGATTCAGGAGTCGGCTAAATTTTCCAACCACCCAGTTTGCCCTGATAATCCCACAGAGTGGAGTCTTGCAGCAGGATTTATTTGAAAATGATCTGTCCGGAGCAGGGCGATTGTGACTGCTTCATGTGCATAGCTGGGTCTTCCCCTCTCCCAAGCTAGAAGTGCATTTTGTGCAACTGTAATGTTGTTCCACGCTTGAGTGCAGAACAGTAAAGCATCATACAGAACCCCACAACTGGTGTCACACTGTGACAATTTGCACTGAAGACTGAATTAATGTCACAAATGGGGATAATGTTGCTCCACTTGTGTCCGTCTCTACTTGAAGACAGCCAATGTGATGCACTTTGAGAAGCAAAGTTCAGTTAAAAATGACTTTCGCAGCTTGACACACATTCACAAGTGAGGGGATTTGTCAGATTGTCGGTTTCAGAGAGTCGGGACCAGAAAGGTGAGGAGTCAAGAAGTGCTTGCTCAAAGGGAAAAGTCGGGTTTCTCTGTAATGCTATAAAGTCCTGACCTTAACATGAAAAGTGCCCCGAGATGATTTTACCCTTTGAAAGGAGACACATTAACATTTAGAAGAGATTGAACTTCAATATTAATGTTATAAGCGAGCAAAAGGTGGTCAATAATCTGGAGTGCTTTTTCTTTTATCTGATAATTCTGATTTAATTCCGACTTTAATTAGGCAGTGAATGGCTGCTTTTGTTCAGATTCAGCATTCGAGAACTTCCTTTGTTAAAAGATATTTTGTTGAATTAAATATCATAAAGTGAGCAGAAAAAATCATTTTGTTACCAAAACTACATCCAGATCCATCCCCATTAAGCAGAGCCCAAACAAATGAATTGGCAGCTTTTTGTGAAGACACTGCTTGACTCCGCACCACCGTCTGCTCAGCTACATGTGCTGCTGACAGTGCCAATATTAGCCTGTCACCCAAAATAAAAACTTCATTTTTTCTTTTCTATTATAACGCAGAAAAATTTACTTGGCGTAGTTTAGAAAGCATGTCAACACAAAATATCTCCAGCAGAGTAGCTCCGACTCCATTTTTCAACCTTCAAAGCCTCATCTGCAGCACATGTAGCAGAGCAGACAGTGGTGCGGAGTCAAGTGGGGTCTTCACAAGAAGCTGCTAACTAGCTTGTGAAATACATTCCTTCAAAATTACTTCTCAATATTTGTCTAACACATATATATGAATATATATATAAAGAATATCAACCAATATATAAAATTTGGAATTTTCTACTTTTTAAAAATCAGTATAAGCATTAGGACCAAATATCCAGTATCAATCAGGGTTTACTGTTTCCTGTGTAACCACGATTACAGCTTGGAGCAGTAAATTTCAGTCCAGTTTTGCTAAAGATGCCCACTGATTGAGTCACAGCGAGCCAACTTCGAACACACATGCACGCTAGCGAATATGCATACTGTCATCCGCCTTTTTAGCTCTATTTTTGTGCATGTAGGCTACGTGGAAGACAAGAGGAAATAAATAAATAAATAAATAAATAAATAAAAAGCCTGGGGCAAGTTGAGCCAAACCATGCAGAGGCCAGAAGTAATTGCAGCACAAATGATTCTGCCAAATAGGCGTTCTGCTGCAGCCAAACACGGTTTCCCTCAGAGGGAAAGCACCAAAAGATGATCTGTCTCCAAACTGGAAAAGCCTTTTAATATTTTTCAGAATCAATCAGAATTACTTGAATAATCCCAGCGGGGAAATTGCTTATTTATACCCGTTTCTAATAAAATGAATCAATTTCTTAGAGATAATGGTTATAAATTAACTGAAACAATCACTCAATATGAAATAACATGAGGCTGTGCTTTAATATTAGTCAACTATCATACTAACAATAATCAATATAGATATACGATTGACGACTGGAGTGCCCTGGAGAAAATATTCCACTCTGAATTAAAATTTATGGTTAACATCCAGCTCAATTTAACGTCGCCTTCTGGCAGAATATTGATTTTTACATTCAGTTTCCATCAAGCTTCAGCTACCACCAATTACCATTAGATCAGAAAGGGATGAAGAAAGGGACCACCAGCATGTTTCCACTGATACAGATGCAGATGGGTTTTTCCTCCATCTGTGACAAACATGTTTTGGAAGCTGAGATCAGACAGTCGAGTGGGATCTGTTGATGTGTGCTGCAACTATGGCGGAATTTAGGGACTAAATCTCCAGTGGAAAAACTTTGGATATAATGTGTCTTTCCTTGTTAAAAAATTCAATGTTTCCCTGAAAAGTTATAATTAATTATGGATCCTGCTCCTCATATATCATGCAGCATTTGCAGCCTAATTGCAAAAGCATGTTTGTTTGTTTTTTTTGCTACAAGGCTGTGACAAAACCAGTGGTTGAAATCATTAAAAATATTATTAATTGCTTGTTTTTCTTAGAGTTTAGTGATCTGTCAGGAGATCTTGATAATTGATTTTATGGGGGATTACCATATTGTGCTATGTGATGCTGTAGATGTGTTAACAAATCATTAATTCTCATGACATAACTAATAATTGTTTACATATTGCTGCATTCCAATATCCAAACGCTGCGCTTTCACGAGAAAAACTCACGCCAAACTTAATGGAATAAACTTCAAATATAAGAAACACTTGATTACAAGCAAAAACATGTGTTCGTCATAATTGCCTTGATTGCTTTTCTAATCGGTCGAGACGGATTCTTGAATTCGGCAAACATCTAACTCATGATACGGCAGAGTTTTGATTACACAACAGTTTTGTTCAGTTTTCTTCTGTCCAAATTTCACCGGGCAGTGCGTCAGTCTGCTCACGAAGATGTAATTTAACCAATAACGCCCGCTGCTTTTCATTTCACACTCATGCCGACCTCATTATTGTGCTTTACTGTTATTAAATGCAGTGCGTGGTGCTTCACCAACCGAGTGTTTGGCACATGAATGGAAGAAAATATTAAATTGGCGAATTTTTACACGGAGTTTTGTACTAGGGAAGACGGTGGCTACAAATGTGTGAACTCAAGCAAATGAAACGCTAATAAAATAAAACAAAATCATAAAAATAACTATGAAAACGACCCATTATTGGGTACTCACGGTGAGCTTCTGCGTAAAGGTGCTTTCGGTCACTGAGGGGGATGAAGCCAAGCGACCGCTCCGGCGCAGGAGATGCTGCAGCGTCCGAACTCCGCCGCCGTCGGTGCTCGGCTCAGGAGGACACAACAGTCGCGGAGGAGGAATAAAACACGAAATCGCTGGACCAGTATCACCCAGGCAAGGTCTTCCCGAGCTGCTCCAAAAGCTGCCTATTCTTATTGGACAGCAGGAAAGAGGTGGGGGCTGAGAAATGAGGCCACATTGGCGCAATACGCACCAGCAGGCGCACTGATTGGACATGCTGCCTATATATATGAGCAGGAAAGTGTTTTTAAGACATGTGTAAGGCTGGGAGATCCAGGGTATAATAATACATTCACATATACAAGTGGGAGGATGCACAACAGTTCCTTTAATAGATGGATAAATATAAATTATATAAAAAAAAAAAAATCATAATGCACAGAGCTTTAAATTAGCCAAGGAATCTTAATGGTATATTTTTGGACTCTATGATGAGGGTAACTCTGAAAAAACGGCAAAAAGAAAAGAATTCATTAAGTACATTTTATTACATTAATACATTCTATGTATTAAGTACTTTTTGTTCTTGAAGATGTTTTCACCTCCACATATATATTTTTTCAACTTCCCGTTAACATACATATCTAATGAGAAAATCACATGGCAGCAACTCAATGCATTTGGACACGAAGACATTGTTAAGACCTGCTAAGGTTCAAACTGAGGTGATTTAATTGATTTTAAAAGCAACATTTTTGCTCTGTTTCACAAACTGCAGATCTACTGGGATTTTCATGACCAACCTACTCTAGGGTTTACAGAAAATGGTCCAAAAAAGAGAAAATATCCAGTGACCGGCAGTTGTGTGGATGAAAATGCCTCATTGATGTGAGAAATCTGATAACGGCCAGACTGGTTTGAGGAGAGTAACTCAAATAACCACTTGTTCCAACCAAGAAATGTAGAAAACTCTGAACACACAACACCTCAAACCTTGAAGATGTTCTACAGCAGCAGAAGACCACACCAGGGGCCACTCCTGTCAGCTAAGAACAACAAACTGAGGCTACAATTGGCGCAAGCTCACCAAAATCAGACAATATACAAGATTTTTAAAATGTAGGTCGTTCTCAGGAGTCTCCATTTTAGTCACGACATTCAGATGTAGGGTCAGAATTTGGTGTAAACACCATGAAACCATGAATCCATCCATGCTGGTGGTGTAATGGTGTGGGGGATGTTTACTTGGCCCACTTTGTACCAATTAAGAATCATTAAACCACCACAGCCAAACTGATTATTGTTGCTCAGCAGACAGGTTTACGCTCCAAGTCACAAAGCTCAAATCATCTCAGACTGGTTTCTTCAACATGACAAGGAGTTGTCTGGACTCCAGGATACAACCAAAAGCTTTCCAGAAACCCGTGGACGGCTACCAAAAGCAGCTAGTTAAGATGGAAATAGCTAAAGGACATTTAATCAAATATTAGAAGACAAAAACATGTCACTTGTCATTCCTTTATTGCAAAGTGAGCTAAAAATTGAGAATAATGGCTGATTCATGCATTCCGAGTCCATATAAAACAACAGACGTGCACGTGGTTTGACTCATTCTGTACACATCAGTCTGCTATGTAGATTGCCTCACTGCCAGTCATAACAAACAAGGAAAAATTCACAGTTTCGGTGAATGGCTGGCTGTGATTTCACAGTTTTTGTTGGGATCAAGCAGCCCTTTACAGATTCAGTTAAACTGCAGCAGACGTCTCCAAACAGAGGAGGGATCTACAGCACCACTTATCAGGTATTTATAATGCAGTCCTGAGATCCCTCACCCTCAAGACAGTTCTTTTTTTGGATAATATTGCATTCAAATTCACCATAGCACGACTAACAGGGTGAGGTTGAAAGATCACAGTCAGTCTAGAGCAGGGGTGTCAAACATGCGGCCCGCGGGACAGAACCGGCCCTCTAGAGGGTCCAATCCGGCCCGCGGGACGAATTTGTAAAGTATAAAAATTACAGAGAAGACATCAAATGCAAACTTTAAATTTGTAAAACTATAAATTTCAAATAATTTCTAGACCATGACAAGTTGTTTTGATCATGAAGTAAAACACTAGATTGCTCATTGTTCTTGTGCCTCTTTTTCGTAATATTTTGTCTTGTTTTAGTTATTTTCTGTCTTTTTTTTGTCTCATGTTTTTGTCATTTTCTTTCTCGTTTTTGTCGCTTTTTGTTTCCTTTTTGTCTCACTTGTGTTTTTTGTCGTATTGTTGTCATTTTGTTTTTTGCTTTATTCATTGTTTTGTGTATTGTTTTTGTCATTTTGTATTTTTTTCTCGCTTGTGTTGTCAATTTTTTTGTCCCTTTGTAACTTTTTTGTCAAATTTTTTGTCTTTCTTGTTTTGTTTCAGGTCGTTTGTCTCATTTTTTGTCATTTTGTTTCTCGCTTTTGTTGTTTTGTCTCATTTTTTGTCTCATTTTTGTCTCCTTTTTGTAATATTTTGTCTTGTGTTTGTTGTTTTTAAAGTAAAATACTACATCATTCAGTTCCAGATACATGTGACTAAAAGTTTTGTACCTTTGTAGACACTCTTCTGTGATCTGTAAGTTGTCGTGTGTAAATGATGAACTGAGGCAAATTTAAGTTTGTTCATAATGTTTTGTAAAAAGATAATTAATTGAATGTGAATATTTTCAGAATGTATTTTTTTGCACTAAAACAAAGGGAAAATTTTGAGTTGTCATTATTTATAGGTTATTATGCTTTGATTTTACTAAGCTCAGATTGGGCTGAATGTGGCTCCTGGCGTAAGATGAGTTTGACACACCTGGTCTAAAGACTTCTATAAGAACCCAAAGTGCTCCTAAATGATGTTTATGTGGAACATCTGAACTATAAAGTGAGTTTCCCTGAAGTCCAAATTTACGGTTCCAGAAGAGGGAGGAATGTTAATAGGAGCTAATTCCAGATGTTGAAAGTGGCGTGGAGCTGGTTGCAGATTTCACCGAGCAACACGCTCCAAACACAACAAGGCAAATTGCAACTACTGTTTTTTTGTTTTTAATTTGACAGGCAATTTCATCCCGCGGCTGCACTGCTTCCTGGCTAATTCACAGTAAAACAAGAAAGCTTCTGTAATAGGGTTAAACTAGGTGAAATATCAGCCATTACTGCCTCATAGTGCACAGAAACAATAAAAACACGATGAAATAACTAAATTAAGACGGACAAGTGGAAAATTCACAATAATGGCAGCATTTAGGAAAAAAAATAACTACAGTAGTGTCCGTCTGGTTTAAGAAATAGAAGACACATCTCAAGAATAACTAAAGCAAGGAGGATGAATCTGACTACAGTTTGGAAAGACAGCAAAGAGTCGGAAGACTTTTGTAAATCAGAGGTTTTAGCTTTTAATTTCTTCTCAAAAAATTCTAAAAACGTGTTTTCCCTTTCAAACTATAAATGGATGGTTGATGGAAAGAACTGACATCTTTATTCTTCTAAAATTCTATTTAAAATGCAATAAAAAACATTTTTATAGGCTTGCTTTTATGTGATGTCTCTTTCTGTTTTTATTTATTATTATTCTTATTATTTTATCAGGGTGAGGGGTTTGGACTGACCAGCCTTCTGTTGTTCGATGTTCTCCCTGAATGTCCTTCTTTTCTTTTTCACCTTGCAAACTTGAAAACCACCTCTTTGGGGACCTTCACTGGATCCACAAAATAAATTGATAAATTGCTGCTGAAATAAAGAGGCAGCTTCTCCACAGATAAAGAATTGAAAAGCTCTGCTGCAGGAACTCCATCTCTCTTTTAATTATCTTCTCTATTAAAAGATGAAAATAGCAGAACACATTTTCAGGGAGCCGATCAATAAATCAATATCTAATTCATAGAGCCGCTGCTGAGATTTCTCTGTTTGAGCATCATCTGGTGCGTTCAGGTTCACAGCTCTTTGTTTGGTTTACTCCATTAAAATGAATCAAATAAAAAGATGGTGTAAAACTTTCATGTTGTTGTTGTTGCTGTTACTTCACAGAATTAGTGCTATTGTTCAGAATAAACACAGAATAACAGATAATTAAATATGGCTCAACTCCCATCCTGCAGCTACTGCTAAGGAGGTTGTGTCTGTGCAGCACACTGTTGAAAATATCTGTAATTTTATGCAATTTTCCATTTGTATTTAACATATTTATATATTCTGTATTGTCACAATACACTAAAATATGATTAAAATGATAAACAGTCTAATGTCACATTTCTTTTAAAAACCTGTGCAACTGTGAATAACCATAAATGTTCTTTTTAATTTCACAGATATGTCAAGAAAAAACTGTTAAACTCAAGTTTAATACTCTAACTCTTATTTTTTCTACAAGTAATTTCAAAATTTTAATACAATTAGTCTCCGTTAGCATAGATTTGTTTGTTAAATGACAAATATCTTACAATTATGTAAGTTTTGAAAAGAAAAATGTGGAATGAATGTGTTTTCATCAGTGTATAATATCAATCAATCCATCAATCAATCCATCAATCAATTAATCAATCAGTCTTTATCTATTCATCTATCTCATATATTATGTCATCAATTTTACACATGTAAACATCCTGTGTTAAAAATCAATCACTCAAATAAAATTCAAAACATGAAATAAAAATAAAATATAAAAAAATATGAAGAAAATTAAAAAATAAATCACTGGTACTGATGAAAAATGGCTGTATTGTTATGAGACTGATTTTTTTGGTTGCTCCAGTGGCTGAAATATTTCATTAATACTGTTAATTTTTGATAATATAACAGTACAAATCTTCAAGCATAGCATACGGGCTAAATAACAAATGAATAACAGAAATAATGGCTAAAGAATTAGTTAAATCACTAGAATGAAAGTACAAACAGCACATTTATAGTAATATTAGAGAAGACATATTGTCTAAAGTATAATAATTAAATAAATTATTGCGTGGTCAGATTCACAACAAAATAGGCTACATAATGTGACGGTATAACTGGGTTTATGGAGACTTATATGGGTGCTAATGGTACAGTCGAGTTACAAGTGCAAAACCAGGCATGGAGCATTAGAATATCGAAAATGAAATTTTGACGCTGTTGTGGAAGTTCAGCGATGTGGAGAGATTAGGCGGAGTAAAGGTTTACTGAAATATCAGGAGAAGTGACACCGACAGAGCAGCAGGACATGCAAGCAACGCCAGCACCACTTCTGAGGATTCTCTCTGATTTTCGGGTCTATATTGCAGTTGGGAGAAGGTCAGATTTTAGATTATAGACAAATATGGAGGGAACTCATCTGCTTAGTCACTTCAGAAAAGACAAAATCTAACCTTGACCACAGCAGAGATGATGGGATGATGTCAACTAACAGCTGCAAGGAAATACCTTAGAAAGGGGAAAGAGTCATTTTTCCTTCACACACGCAACAATCTAAACATAAGCAATAAAAAAATTTAACTGAGAGGCTATTATCCATTTGTGAATGAATCCTTGAATGAGCAGACAGGTTTATTCAGGAACATGCATTTTGTGTATGGGAACCCTAAAGTAATTAACTGAATTTATTTTCTGACTTTCTGATTAATTTAGCTGCATTTATACCAAGCATTTAATGCATTCATTTATTGTGCCATTCATTTCATTATGTTTTGCCTAGAATCTTCTTTTCCCTTTTTATTCCATTTATTTGATCTACTTCATCTGTAATTCTACATTTTTTGAAAATGATATTACATATAATGACATGAAGCTTGAATTTTTTTTTTTTTGCCAAAAATACATTTTTCACTTTTAAATTTTTTTTTGTGTTATTAGCATTAAATTGTTAAATTTGAACTGTCTTGTGGTGATCCAAAAATAAAGCTGTAATGTGGGAACAAATGCAGAAATAAATTTAGCATTTTAATAAATAATTAATAGGAGAAAGTATAAACACATCTAAATTCTGAGAAGTAGGATTATAAAATACAATATTCTATTCTTGCATATTTTACGTTTTTGCCAGCATTTAAACACGTGTATTTATTTTGAATTCGTCTTCTTCATTAACTGACCCTTTTCTTTATCTTGTTTTCAGGCCGGCTGATGTGTTCGGGTTGATTCTAGTTCACCGTGAATCATTTACTGAAGTGAATCCTGCGTTTTAAAGGAAGCAGCGAGGCGAGAGAGGAAGCCCTCCAGCGACGCTCAGCCTGCTTAATCACCAGCTCCAGGAGGGAGCGTCAGCATCTAATATTGAAATTCATCATTCAATTATTTACCAGGCAGGTGCTGACCCGGCCTCTCAAACAGACTGACAAAAAAAACAGACCCTCGTCCTGTTTTTTTTTTTTTTCTCCTCTGCTCAGGTCCGCCAGCATCCCGCAGCAGATATGAATGAGTCATGTATGAGAAACATCCGACAGAGCTCGAGGGAAGCTGAGCGGATCTTGAGTCAGAGCAAATCAGAAAGGCAGACGGTGTGGAAATGAAAGGACTCCACAAGGAATGTACATACCGGGGAGGCAAACACACAGAGGTGCTCTTTCACTGCGATCCCCTTGTGCAGCTCGAGTCTTTGAAATGGGAAAAAAAAGACTTGAATAAACTTCTGCTCTTACAAATATATGGTGGCACAGAGGGGCCGGATAGTTGAATTCAAACAAACTGAACTGGGAAAATTATAGACTATAGAATAAGACTTGCATCTAAACACTCTAGTTCAAATCACTTAAAGGATTTGACGATATTTCAATGATCTGAAGACTGAAAATTGCTTTACTATTTTAGATTTTAAGGGATCTAATGCTATGATGATGACAGAAACAGAGACAACCCTGTAATATGACATTACATCACCTTACAGTAATCACATTACTCTGCAGTAGAACAGTAGTGTATTTGTTCTCATGTAAAACTAAAAACTGGACAATTTAGGTTTACTATATTAAAATAGAGGCCCCAATGCACCTTCCATTACTATGAAAATTATGTCTGCTTGTATATCTGACGACAAACTCAATCCTCCTTAGCATGGATGGTACCAATGTTGCACAAATTTCTGCAGATACTATTTTTTTCTGCTGCTCTTTGCTAGAGGGGTTGCTGTATTGGATTCAAGTCAGATGTCATACTGGGTCAGGCCACAGTTTTCACATTTTTCTTCTTGGGAACTCTTGTGTGATTTGGCAGCGTGCTTGAGATCATAATCCATCTTCAGCCAAACTTCTGTAGACTGTCAGCCAGTATTTTGGAATCTCCACAGGCTTTCACTGTGCCATCTATAAATGTCGTCTCCCCAAACACCTTTTGCACTCTAGCAGCCTCAGATCATCACACTCCCACCTTCGTTCTTCACTGTCAAGACTATTCCTTCACTGTGGTAGTCCTGGCTGGTTATATCCCAATATTTATCAGGCTTCTTTCCTTTTCTTTTCTTTCTTGCAAAGTTTACTTTTGTGCAGAAAAGCAAGCAGGGATGCCATCTATAAATGCTGGCATTGTGTACTGTCCTTCACACTGTCACAGAATCTCTTTTTTTCCAGTGACAATTTTCTCTTCTATGTTCATCAGTTGTTCAAAGCTCAGTTGTCATCCTCATTTTAGAAGGGCAACCAGTGCAGCTCTGATTAGTGGTACTGTGGCTCGTTTTCCATGTCAAAATTACAGCCGCAACTGTGTTTCCACTGATTTTTGCTCGGTCACTGATCTTCATGGATCCTTTTCCATCTTTGTGAAGTCCCACAGTCAGACCTTTCGCTTCCTCTGGCATTTTTTTTTCCATGTGCAGCCATGATGCAGACACAGGCCATAAGTACAGAACTAACATGAAATTTTAAAACCTTGTCTATGTGCAATGGATTCAATTTCAGTCATCACTGGATTTCTAACTTGCGTGTCGGTCATCAAAGGTGTATTCAACTGTGTTGCAGTTTCCACCTTTTTTTGGGATAATTCATAAGAGGTAATACTTTGATAATTTAGATTGAGAGGCGCTTCTGTTGTATAATGCAAAAATTGTAAATAGTAATTTGATTTCGTAGATTCACATGTATAAACATAATTTGCATTCAGTTTCTGTCATTTTGCCCTCTAAAGCTACACTAAACAGTGTCATTAGCTTTGTATATGTGGAGCCACATAATTGCACTCTCCTCCGTGTTAATCGTCGTAACCCACCGAAATGAACTAAAACCAGCAGCTGCTCAGAAACCAGGAAATCAGTGTAAAATCTGAGTTTTAAAGATCAAAGAATGACAGCCCACACTGCTTCATTAGACCATGAAACAATGTTTAAATCCACAGGGAGATCTCGTCAGGTCTTCATCAGGTCCTGTTTGATCTGACAAAGACCCCCTTGTGGATTGAAACATTGTTTGATGGTCTGATAAATCTGTAGCTGCAGAACCGTACAGACTCACATCCTTTGGTGTGATTCTACAGAAAAGATGTTGGGCAGAAACCACAGGTATGTTCATTTAAATATCTGCGAATATCACGAATGCTTCTGAAGTATGAATACTCATTAATGGCTGCGCTTTTAAACACGACCTAAACAGTAATTAGTTTGTTTACGTGCACACGTCTACCTTAATGTTAAATTCATAGAGGTGTCTTGTTTTAAAGCATTGAAGTAGCTTTAATGAGCAGGGTTTTTACTGTAGGATACACTTAAAAGGTCCCACATTATACTCCCTTTTAACAGGTTTATTTAAGTCTAACAAAAATTCAGAATGGGCAAAAGTTTCAAAACTCCCCTTTGCATAGCATGACCTCTTCAAACACTGACATCAGATGCACCATTCACAAAACAGAGTTGGTGTTGAATCTATGTGCTTGTGTCTGAAGGCATTTCCTCGTAGCAGGTTGTTGGGTCTAAGCTCCATCTAGACTGCATTATTAACCCTTTGATGTGCAGTGTGGGTCAGGAGATACCCATTTTCCATCGGATTTGGGTTGCTTTTGACCCATGTTGAGCATCAAAGGGTTAATAATATGGGTTGCCTTCAATTTAACCAGATGCTGTGCATGTAAATAAGAAAGCTTGTGTTGTATCTGATGGAGCTAGTCCAGCAGCTGCTTCTATCTCTGTGCGAAGTCAGTCCAAATAACGCTGTGTTGTATTACCGTTGTATGAACATCACGATTAAGGCCTTCATGCATTGATACTCCAAGTCTTTGGAACTCTACTGGGGGGATGGAACACCATTTTTCTAAAACATATTTTCTCATGGTGTTCTAATGATGGTGTTGGTGGCATTGTTGAACATATCAGTCCAAAATCTTCGATATATGTTCAAAAAGCTTAAGATCAGACGACTGCGAACATCTTAGCAAATGATTCATGTCATTTTCATCCTTATCCAGTCTTCAGTGACTCCTCATGCCCTATGGATGGGGAATCGTCATCCTGGAAGACGCAATTTTCATGCATTCATCCATATTCTTGTAGTTATCCACGGTTGGGTCACGATGGCAGGGCGTTCTAGACATCTATCTCCCCAGCAAAGTTTTACAGCACCTCCTGTAGGACTGCAAGGTGTTCCCAGACCAGATGAGATATGTAATCCCTCAAACAAGTTCTGCTTCTACCAAGGGGTCGCCTTCCGGTTAGACGTACGCAGAAAGCCTCAAAAAGAACCAGAACCACCTCACCACCTCAGCTGAGACTCTACGTCCGGCTCTCTCCATGACATGAGAATAGAAATGTTCCATCTTAGGATAAAGGTGATCACTGAAGTGCAGTCACCCTTCGCTCTATGGGAACAAATGGACCCAAACAATGCCAGCAAAACATGTCCAACAGCAAAATAAGGGTCAAGAGTACTATGTCACCATCTGTATCTTAGTTTAACTTCTGTCATCCAGCTTTTGACAGGTTTAGTAACTTCATAGGAGGCTACGTTATTCCAGGTCACAGCATATTTGGATTCTTCTTGGAGCTCCTGAGCTCCATCAGGACCTACAATAGGACTTGTTGCAGCACGGTCCTTTAATCTGCTTCCTTCCTTCTCCCTCCTGTGTTTACTTTGGGTCATCCTCTGCTGTCAGTGAGTATCAGCTGGTGATGAGCCACAGTGTCTCTGTCAAGTCGTTCTTCAATGCCAGGCTCCATTTGGCAGCGCAGGAATGTAGGACAGCCAAATTACACACCATGCCACTTAACACTGCAGTCAAAGGAAATGTAGGGGGGGTTAAAAAAAAAAAAAAACACAGAATATGTCCATACCTGTCTGTGAGACAACACTGTCTGGAGATAAAATGTCCGTACTGACAGGAGTGACAGTGAACACACCCAGGTTCATAAATTCAGTATATGTATAGGTTGCTAACAATGAGCTCTGATTACTTTTAATTTGACACTGTGTTCTTCCCATAAGATCCATTATTAATGAGTACTAATGGCGCACAGCAGAACTGAACCTCGTATTGATTAAGTTTTTCTTTCCTTTAAATCTAATCATAGCAAGGCTTCCAGAGCAGCATGGTGAAGGAGGGGGAGACCTCACATTTACACTTTTGTCTCTTAAAAGTGTTCATACATGAGCAACAAGATTAAACTTGAAAAATCTTAAAAGAAAAAAAGCCTGTTATATGTACTTAAACGCAACATGTACTTCATACGGCATAATTTTATAGGTACTTTCCAAGATAAACATGATCAAATAATGTAGTATCAGCGTGAAATTGAACAACTTAATATTTAACAGATTAATTTGTGTTAATATAGAATAAGTCAATCTAACTTATACCATCTTTAATAAGTTGAATTAACCCTAATAAATAATGTTGACTTAAGTTAGACCAACAGTACTGCATAATATAAGAAAACGATCAAGAAAAATGAAATTATCTTCTATTTCCACTAAGTTACCCAGTACTGAATTGAGTTTTAAACCAACTAACACAGAAATTTGAGTTTAAACTACAAATAATACTAAACTGATACAATTACCAACATTATGGCGACAAAACCAGTGAAAAAATGTTTGCAACTTAAAAGCTTTATCTAAATCAGCAAAATGGATGTTTTTTTTTCCTTGCAACTACTAATTAAGTGTAAGAATATGGCCCTGATTTCCTTTTTAGAGTGCACTGGAACACCTTTAGAAAATGTTATTGCTACTTTCACTTAAGTATTAATATTTGATTTACTTTGACTAAAGCTTTAATATTTATAATAACAATATTTCAGTGCTTCCTCCACCGCTGTTGCTTCCCAGTTGTAAGCTGCATCTTATGAATCAGTTATGTGATTTCAGGCTGTGTTGGTATTTGAGGATGACATTTTGAAATAATACATGGCGATTAATTGGCTGGATGAAAAATGAACTATTACTCTCTTCAGACTAAGTTAAAGACACAATAGAAATTCATTTACTGTGGAATTCTGTCAGTAGAAAGAATTTCTTGCTTTAAATTAATGATTTTCTTGCTTGCACAACAATAAAAGTGGGTTGGTCCTATTCACTAGAGTGGCAGCATGTAAAAACATCTTTTCCCTTGATGGGTAGATCAGATAAATGATGTGTAAATGGGGGAGGGTTCTCAATTATGTTGATGAATTTAAAGAAATTCTTATAGCTCAGCCCTTTGTCACATTAAAGCTTTATACTTCACAACCAGTCAGTTTATGGCTTTTGTAGTTTGGATGTATTAAATATTTATTGACCCTCTTGCTGTCATTATAACACGCAGCTGCTGTTAGATTTTGTTAGAAATTAAATGGCATATAGGTTTATTTCATCTCAAATGGGAATTTATACAAAGCTGAGCAAGATAGAAATGTTTATTTTTATCTGCTTACATAACCTTCTGTAGCTCAAACAAACTCCACCCCACCTGGAATCTCAGGTGGGTTGTGTCACGCCTCTTTGATACATCATCACATGTGCAGAAAAGAATTCTGTAAAGGATACAGTGAAGATACACCATCACTCATAGCTCCTCCTGCAGCTTCCTCTCTCCTTGAAACGCATTTTAAGAGTTGAGACGTCCTTTAAGATGGTGTTCTACGGTTGTTTTTGGTGTCAGAGGGAGGAGGATGAAGGACAGAAGTATCAAAACTGAGGTTGAGAACATTGCTGGAATCTATCTGATCCATGCTGCAGAATAGTGCAGACGCAGTTATCTTGATTACTTAAACCTGATTAAGCCTGATTAAGTAATCTTGAATCTTGACTTTTCATCGTATACTTTATGGAACAGGGCCCAGATAGGTGATTTCTGTTTGCTTTTGATCAAATTGGAAAACAAACGTATAAAATTATTGGTGTAAAAATCAGTTGCTCATGCTTTTTTGTCCAGATAAACACTGATTTTTGCGAGCTCTCATTCACCTAAATCCCTGTAAATGACCCACAGAACCACAACAGACACACCCCACTACGGCACGTGGAAATAAATTGAAACTATCCTTTAATGTGAAGTGTCCACATTCCCACACACAAGTTGAGTAAGATGTGCAGCATGCGCAGCGAGTCCCACAGCTCTCCAAACATGTTGATCTGCTTCCTGGTGACAGTTTGACAATATTTTCACTCGGCTTGTGGCTCAGTGTTGCCCTGACAAGATGTTCATTTACATGGATCAGAGGAGTTGCTATGGTTATTGCTGATGAGTCACTCGGAGTCGGGAGCTGATCTTATTCTCAATACAGCACAATCATAAGATGCTGAAAATAGACAGGTGGGTATGTTGGTGTTGGGAGAAAGAAGGCAGGTTTGTTTAAAAATGTCTGCACTGAAAACAGACATCTGAAAGGAGCTTTAATTGTGCAGTGATTCATTAGGGCAGAAGAATGTGGATAATAAAGGTGAAAGGATACCTCACAAATACACACTTTGTTGTTTCTAACCAGCATCCTTGAGGCAGCAGTCCAGAGGTGTGATGTGGGACCAGGTTCCTTAATGTTGGGTTTCCCTGACAAATTCAACTGTCCATGTCTGTGGAGGCACATCAGCCTCCCACAGTTCAGCTGTTGCTATTGTTAGCTGGGACCTTGCTCTTCCTCCTGCCTCATCCTCTTCCGCAGCTGCTCACCGATATCAGCCAGAGGGTTCATTTTGGCGGACAGCGTCTTTACTGCGTTACTGAACCGGCTGGTCTCCGTTTCCCTGTAAGAAGAGCAAAGCATGGTCATAATAAGAGTGTAGTTTCAGAGCTAATCACACAAGATGCTGAAGAGAGCACTGATCAAATACAGGTTAAAAAGAAGGTTGCTTACAGGAGTTTGCGTTTCTGGGACTGTTTCATCTGACTGAAGTCAGTCGGCTCTGGTCTCTTCATCGGTCTGAAGGAAGGAGAGAGGACAAGGAAACGGACATTTTGACACACAGAGCTAAAGCATTAGAGTATGATAGACGAGAATTTTGGTAGAAGGTTTGGTCACTTCTTGAGAGAAATACACAGTGTAAACAGGGGTTTTGTGTGCTATTAGTCCAAATGGATGTTTAGTTTGGTATTAGACTGTAACTCAAACCTTTACTTCTACTATTCGGTCTATTTAGAGTATGTCAACAGGGTTGATCAAAAAGTTGTGAGACTTTTTGTGGTGTGCATTTATGGAGCACATCAAGGTCATGCAAATATGGCGTAACTGTCATGAATGGGAATGCTAGGTGACAGCACACTTTTGGTGGGTGCACATTTGCGATATCTTCCTCCAATGTAACCTCGTGGATCCCCACTGAAGAGAAGAAATGGCAGTTTTCACAGAAGAAGAACTTGCAGTGTCCAAAAGTGGGGACCCTTCATTCAGTCAGGAGCACACTCTTGGTTTTCTTCAACATTCATGTGGTTGTCCACCATGACTTCGTCCTCCATGTCAGACTGTCAAGGAAGAATTCTGCTGTAAACATCTCGAGATGTTGGAAGAACATTCAGCCCAAACATCATAAAAGAACAACATACCATACTCACCAGATTTGTCACTCTGTTACTTCTTTCTCTTCCCCAAGATGAAGTTCAAGTTCGAGGGTTGCCGTTTTGACACAGTTTAAGAGACTCAGCGGGTTTAATGTACTGCTAGTCCAGTTTGTTTAATACCAGACGTTCAGTTTCGTATTACATGTCTGTTTGGTACAACCTGTGACTCAAACTGTTAGCTCAAGTTGTAACTGTCATGAGTCAGGATGTTAAGTGACACTACGCCACCAACAACAGGGCCTGTGATGATCACATTTTTGTGACCATCCAGCCTAATTTCTTATGGAGGATTATCACCGGTGAGGAGAGGTGTGGTAGGTTGGCAGCTACCACCAAGAGACAAAATAGGAATTTTCACAGAGGAAGAACCTGCAGTGTCCAAACGTGGGAAAGCTTCATTAGTTCAGGAGCACCTGGAGCATGTCCTTTGTTTTCTTCAACATTCATGTGGTTGTCCATCATGAATTCATCCTCCAAGGTTGATCTGTCAGGGCAGAATTCTGCTGTAACATACTGAGATGTTGGAAGAACATTTCCCTAAAACATGAAACGACAACATACCATACTCACCAGATTTGTCACTCTCTGACTTCTTTCTCTTCCCTAAGATGAAGTTCAAGTTTAAGGGTTGCCATGCTGACACAGTTTAAGAGACTCAGCACTCATCCCAAATGGTACTTGTTTACATAAGAGGATCTCCAGGGAGCGTTAGAAGTGTTCCAGATACACTGGGAGCAGTGTATCGCTGCACAAAGGGACTACTTCTATGTGGATGGCGTCCAAATTTAAATCAGGTGCGGCTTTTGATCTTTCAAGGTGCAACAACGTTTTGATACACCCTTGAACATACCTGGAAGGCTAGCAGTGTTAGTTTTTAAAGGTGTACACACTGAAGATAAAATGACAAAGTTCTGTTGTTTTGTCCATTGACAATTCAAGAAAGTTTATCTAAACAAGACTGATGTGTCCTGACAAAGAGAGAGAGAAAAAAGCAGCTTTAAATAAATGTAAAACTGCACTGCTGACTTAATGATACATTTCAGTCTGTTATGAATGCGCTGCACTTATCTTAATGGACGTGTTTATTAGATTTACTTTATGTTTGAGAGTAAACAGCTCTCAGAGTTTCACCAGTGTTCATATTGATGCTTGTGTTGTTTGTTCTTATTGACAGTATACAGCATTTATGCAGCTTAATTAGCGCACCAATAGTTATGGCCTATGAGACAATGTGAGACAGTGATACTGTATTCTCTCCTCACATGTCAAATTGCTAGTTTTGCCTCCCCCACTTTTACAGTATTGATTCGATTCGTGTATTAACATCTTGTAGGTGGGCGCAGGACACGATCTCCAGGAGAAGGTCACAAGCTAAAATAACGGCTCTCCAGAGAGTGTCGAGAATAGAAAAAGAGAAAAAATACTTCAATACAACAGAGTATTTTGATTTGTTTTCCATATTTTTTGAAGGATTACATCATTTTGCTTCTTTGGATTTCTAAAAATGAAATAAAAGGAGAAAACTAGCAGAAGTAGATTTAGTTTCTTCCATAACCGTTCACAACAAACATGTACAACTCTATCTCCATGTAACGATCATTCCTATTTTAAAAGGACATTATTTTTGGAAAAAAAGTAAGGACAAAACCATGTCAAAAGGCCAGTTGATGTGATATAAAGCACAACAACAAAAGCTGCTATGACATGGTGAGTGGTGCTGCAGTGAATAAACTGCTTGTCGGTTATTAGGATCTGATGAAAACAAGCTCTCTGCTCCGAGCTGTGAAACTTCAGACATTTACCGTCATGTGAATAAATGCTCCATCGCAGCAGTGACGCAGAGCAGGAGGCTCCACGGTAGATGGGCGTACCTCCAGCGAGAGGAGAGCTAATTAAAAAGCCACACCATATAAGTCTGACCCTGGATTTATGCTCTCTGTGGAATCACTTGCTTTTATTTGCATCAAATAAATAAGAGTGTCTTCGATGGCCTCTCGGCTTTGTTTTGCACTTAACTGATGTCCTGCCTCTTTATCGCTGCATAACTCCCAGACTGCTCTTTAATAAACTCACCTGCCTCTGCTGCCTTATCGCTGACAGTCTCTCCGCTTTAATGAATTCGGAAGCTTGATGAGGTGTTTTTCGGGGAGACGGTGAAGGAGGCCTGCATCTGGATACTAAACCTGGACTGAGTGTAGCTGCAGCGCTCCGTCCTGCTTCATTACTCTGTTCAAGCCGCGATAATGAGCCTTTTTCACATCATTTTGAGGCTATTTTGAGAAGAAATTTTAATGCTGTAATATGTGTGCAACCGCTACTTTAAAATTACACTCAACCCGGAGCTGTTTTAACACCATCTGCTATCAGATTTTGTTTATTCCAGCTGTGAGCACCTTTTCCTTTACTACAAATAGTGAACATCAACAGCAAACTCAAAATCATTTAAATCTGCGTACTGCCCGACTTCACTTTGCTCAGCGTGAACACACTCAGCTTTCTTAGAATCAGTGTGGAGCCTGAACTCGGACACAGCTTGTGCAAGAAGCTTTTTCCTCACAGTGTAGTGAACAGGTTGCCATACAAGCATTTCTGTGGGGCTATGCTAGAAAATTAGAGAATTTCAGGGCATGATGCTTATTACAGACTGTCTAGTTAACTACAGGGGCAGGCATTTGTCCTTCTACACACTGCAGAAAATAATAATCCTGTCATCGGAGCAAATCTAAGTGCAGGTTAAAGTGTCTGAATGCTACCCAAAACCTACCACCAGGTTTAAAGGGCATGTTATCTTTACAAAAGCGCCAAAATGACACCATTTATCAGAGCCAGAAACTGTAAAAACAGAAAGAATCATTTCAATTTTCTGACAATCCTTGAACTGCTCATCTGCTGACACATCGGGAAATGTGATCAAATCTAAGCTTAAAATAGTGCTATTTCTATTCAACATTTAGAATTTTTAAAAAAATGCCAAAAATTAATTGTTTGTACAAATCACATTCTGTAAAACACAAAAAATTCTGCACTAATCAGCACAACTGAGAAGCTACTAGTGACTCCACTGCGATCGACAGTCACATGACAAAAATTCAAGGAATTTTTGGCTGAACTGCAGGTTGTGTTTGCACAGAGCGGATAGTGTGGAAACAGGTAGTGAAGTAAATGAAATTATTGAAAAAATAACTAATGATTTCTGGCAATATAACTGCGTCATACTGCACAGAGGATATTTCTGAGTTCTCTCTGTTTCCAGCCACCATTGTTCTGTTTCCATAGAGGTGCAGGACTTCATACTGCAGTAAAAAAATGAGCCCGCAATGTGACACAAGCAAAAAACAAGAAGAGAATGCTTTGGTTAGTGAAAGTGGTGTAGCATTCTGGTCTGATAAATGTCAGTTTTTGCCCTGATCTGACCGGACTTATTGCATTTCAAAATTCTCTTTCCACCCAAGGTTGCTCATTTTGGCCTCACAGTTGTGGAGCTGTTGCTGACTGGATTTGTGAGGTTCCTAAAAATAGCTTCACCTCAGCACTTACGTTTTGCTTTTCCTGCTCTTGTGGCGAGCGGTGGGGGCTGTGGCAGCGGGAGTGATGAGCTGACAGAGCTCCGGCAGGGCGTCCACCAGCGGCCTCATGTCTCCCACCACAGGCGTGGCCTGCCTCCGGGCCTCGGCCACCTGCTGCTCTTTAGCCTGTTTGATGGAGCTGATCTCTGAGAGACGGCACCGAACAGAGAGGGTGAGTTACATCACAGCACAACGAGAAGCCTATCAATAGAGAATGTCAAAAAGGATAAGAGGTCCATATCTAGTACACATGGTCTTGCATTTACTATACTGTGTTAGGCTGAAAGCTGCAGCTCCTTAAAGGTCTGCCGAAATGATGATCACATTTTACAATCTGCTCATGTAAAACTAATAAAACAGCCTTTGAGAGGACTCCCTCTGGCTGTAAACGTAACGTAACCATCTACAAACACAGTCTACTTTCTGGTATAATACAGCCACATGTGAGTAAATAGTCGGACTGATGTAAAGTTAGTTTTTCCTTAATTCGATCATTATTTGTCTTTTGGGGTTTTGGAGTAGTGCAGTTGGTACACACATCCAGGGGGACGCAAAGATGAGTGGTATGGAATTGACTCTGTGGGCTCAGTCTTTGCCAAAACCCCATAATCAATTTGTTGCCCCAGGTTTAGCTCTGCCAACATCACTGGTGTTTCATCCTATAAACATTTTGAGAGTTGGAAACATTGATAAATTGCTTTCCACTTGTTAAAACACTCATTTTAAGATCAGGGATGCACCCTTGCAATCTGGTAGTTAAAACCAGGCATCAACTACTGTGCAAACTCTATTTACAGTAAGTTTCCAGCTTGTTGTCAGTCTGCAAAATCCACAACGGCCCAAGTCTGCTGTCCCTACTCTGTGTCCATGATCTGAAAAAAACTAATCCTTCAGTCTAATTTCCTCCTAATTCCTGAAAACTGTCAGCCATGGAGCCAGTCTTGGGTTTCACCAGGACAGAGACGCAGCCATTAGCACCTAATTATACGCCTGAAGAGGATACGTGTTGTGTTACTGAGGAATTGATTGGCTCAGCAGAAGGGTTTGGTTACAGACTTGATCTCAATTATTGGAGATCACGACAGTGGTGTTGAGGAGAGAAGTTATAATTATGGAGAGAGAGGCAATGATGGACATTGGTTCAAAACAGCTCCCCTGAAAAATCACTGATTTATTCACCAGAAATGTGCCTCATAGCCGGCAAACGCTCTGTTTAGATTCACTGGAGAAGGAGGACGATAAAAACAGTCCCTGTGGTTCTGGTAACTTTACTCATCAGTCTGGATAGGACTATAAATTCCAGGATTTAGACCGCAGCAGACAAAACAAAAATAGTGTAATCTTGCTAATTGCCTAAAACAACTGCTCACTGTAGTTTTTATCACATGTGACACAAATAGGAGGAAATAGTGCAGTTATGTGGGAGTAGGACAGTGTAGGGTCACACTGAGTCAAAGTAAACTACAGTGTGTGCTTTTTAAATTTGTTTTCATTCTTGTCTTCAATCTGCTCTGTGGAAACACTGCCTGCAGTTCACCTGAAATGTCCTCCTGGCTTCAAGGTTGAAAAAGAGGAGCATGTTTTTAAAGTCATGAGCCCTATTTGCACGGGATCAGTACTGTTGTTTCAGCATGTTGGACAGAGCAGGTATCACACCGTATTCTGTGACCCTTCAGACTATGTGACACACATACACAAACGTGGCAACAGTGGATGTTGCAACCTGCACAGATCTGACATCATATCCGGGCTGTAATGTCAGTAAATCCGAGTAAAATACAGACTTCTCTTATCCAGTGTGAATGCACTGCAAGAAACACAGATGTGGAGGGGTAATTAATTAATACAAGAGATCCCTAGGCAAAAATAATTCTGTGCGAATAGTGCTATGGTCTCTAAAAAATGTTGTTATTTTGGTGATTCCTAAAAAGAAAACATGCACTAAAAACTTGCGAGTGAGTTTTTGGGGTTCAGAAGGTTAAATTGAAATAAAACGTCAAGCTCAAGGAGCTTGATTTAAACAGAAATACACGTGTGTTGTCTAGCTGATTATTTAACAATATTAAAATGGTCACAGTGAACCATCGAATCCAATTCAAATGACAAAAAGTCCTGGTTTGTGGTCGACGGTGGGCTATGACACACAGGAACAGGATATATATCAGTCCTTCAGCACAGGTTCGGGCATCACTGCTCATTTTCCTCCCTTCAACCATTAACTTCCATTGTTTCAGAAAATCCATCAACCTACTATTTCACTACTGGCATCAAATGTTGTTCTATTTACTGTCAGTCACATGGTATCCAAGGGAACAAACGGAAACTTTGCAGCAGAATTTAAATCCCTTCTGCTAATCAGTTCTGTCTGTTATCTGGGGCAATAAACGGAAAGTCTGCAATAAACTCTAAAGTAATAACTAACAAGATGCACTCATCAAATATTAATGAGTAAAATTCAGACACCAAATTAGCTGATTTCAGACTATGCTTGGCCTCACAGAGAGTTGATGTGAAAATGTGATGTGTTTAATGAAGTTTTACATCCCAGTTTCAGCGTTAGAAAAAGGAATAGTATCAAACTGTTTCACCAGTGTTAGATGGTAAAGTGTAAATAACATCTAACCATCTGTTCTAACCCATTAGCCTCATATCTGCCAACAGTGTACATGTGTACATTCCTTTTAGGGTGCTGAGTGTTCATATGAACTCACTGCTGAGCCATCTCTCCCTCCTCTCCTTCATCTTCTCTTTCTTCGACTTGGTTTTCTTCTCGTCTGGGCCTGTGGAAACACATGCAATAGTTACATGACAGCGCACTTGAAGCCCGGCTGGACTCCACTCAGCGGAGGGAGAAGGCTGCTAATTAAACACGAGGAAAGGCAAATTCATAAATGTGTTAAAGATACATCAAAGGTGGCGAGGGAATGACTTGGCTGCAAGCTGCAGCGAGCCTCCACCCAGACAGAGCAGAACTGGATGAGCCGAGAGGAAGAGGATGTTACGATTCTGTTCCACAACCTGAGCTCTGATTAACACACAGGCAGCCTTCGATCGGAGGAGGATTTTCCTTATTACTCTGTTTTTTGGGCAATGAAAGACAATTATTTTGGATCATGTTGCTTTTTTAGTCTATTTTCAATTGTGCTTTCCAATATAAAACAGTCCCTAAAATACAAAGAAAGACCCTCAAAAGTAGAGTTTTGATCAAAATGTATCTTTTTGCAAATACGGACTTCAGTGTTCACACGACAATTCTACTTCTTAAATCACCCATGTCTACTGTCTGTGGGAACATGGTTTTTGCTCCTGTCATTCTTTCTATTTTTATACTTTTCCGCTCCGATAAATGGTGTTATTTTCGCAATTATTGAAAAGATAAGATGCCTTTCAAATCCACTGAGAGGTTTTGGGGTTCAGAGGCTTAAAGGATAATTAGATTGTTGTGTATTTTGTTGGTCTGGCAAACTTTGCACTCCTCATCTCCATTGCAGAGATGCAGGGATACAACCATTCAAACAGCATCCATACTAAGAGCTGCCTCTAGCTTTAAAAATGCTGAAAGCTCCCGAGGTAGCTGATAAGTGGACCTTGGGTTAGGATTGTTTTTATTGAAGTCTAGAGTTGCACCACAAGGAGAGAAGTTCGAAAAGTGTTGTGGATGAAACAACAGATCTGTCTCCATGACGACTGAGTAAACTGCATGTGCTGATGAAGGCCATGTAAATGGATTTTCCAAAAATTATGTAAATATTTGCATTTACTTTGGACAGGAGTTTGCCCAGGGTTCATATATTTCAAACATTCCTGTTCAAAAACACTTTTCACGCCAGAGCAACTTTCCAGAGCTGCTGTTGTTTTCTCTGCCGGGCTCTGTTAAAGAAAAGTAAACAGACACCATCTTGAAGTGTTTTTGTTTGTTTGTTTGTGTTTGTTTTCTCCCACCACAGCAGATTGAGAGCTATGAAATAAGTGTCGACTAACTCAGACGCCCCGAAAGCACAGAACAACCAAAGGAAATCTTCATATGGCAGCACCATTTATACCATACAGCTGGATTCAAAGTCTAGGTAGCCTTCAGTAAATTACATACTTGTTGACCTTTGAGGTAAAAGATACTAGTTAAGAAACGGCAAAAATAGACTTTTTCTTTGATACTGTGTGATCACAATTTTCCGATTCTGTTTCTGTTGCACATGAGCGAAGCAGACATCCTAATTTTAAGTGATGTCATGCAATCTAAATCCAGACTTGTCATTTGCTGTTTCACCATGGACCTGTGCTGATGTCAATATCAATGTCAGCTTCAATTATTTAACACATTTAAAAAGGCCTATGGCCAACCAAAGTGCCTTACAGTAAAATAATCATCAACAATAAGAAAATATAAAAGCAAAACAATAAAACAGTGAAATAAAACAAGATCCAGTAGAGGTCACTGTACTCAACCAAAGGCCAGGGTGAACAAGTGGGTCTTCAGACGAGTTTTAAAAATGGAGAGGCTATTAACAGACCACACAGAGAGGGGCAATGCTTTCTACAATGTGGGAGTCACAACTGCAAAAGGCTCGATCTCCTCTGGTTTTCATGAGGGATCGAGGAACGTTAAGGACCATCAGATCAGCTGACCTATGGGCTCTGGAGGGTTGATGCACCTTAACAAGGTCAGATAAATACTCTGGGGTCAGTCCATTCAGAGACTTAAAAACAAATAAAAGAATCTTAAAATCAATCCTGAATCTAACCAGAAGCCAGTGAAGTGAGAAAAGCTATTATGTTACATTATGTGCTCGCATTTCTTTGTAACGGTTAGGAGACGAGCTGCTGTATTCTGAACAAGCTGCAGTCGGTTGAGTTCTGACTGGCCAATGCTGACGTACAGGGAGTTACAATAGTTCAAGCACGATGTAATAAAAGCATGGATAACTTTTTCTAGATCCATCCTTCTTAGTTTGGGTTTGACTTTGGCTAGAAGTTGAAGCTGAAAGAAGCTAGCCTTGACCACTGAGATGATCTGTTTGTCTGCCAGGACCTCCGTCAACGGGCCGGGTACGACCCAACCTTCATGTCAAGGATCATCACTGGTGACAGGAAGTGGATCTACTGTGACCCAGAGATTAAACAGCAGTTTTCACAGTGGAAGAACCCAAGTTCTCCCAGATTTGAAAAGGTGTGTCAGGTCAAAAGAGCACTAAAAGAATGCTTGTTGTTTTCTTTGACTTCCGCAAGGTGTTCACAGTGAATTTGTCCTTAAGTGGCAGACTTTTAACGTTTGTTTTACGGAAACAATGAGCTGTCCGAGGAGGAAAATTCAGAGCAAATGAGCTGAGATGTGGTGTGATGTGGCAGCTGGGGGCTCTATCACAACAGTGTGTCATTTTTTGGCCACATCAACACGAACTGTTCATCCTTGACGGCCTCACTTCCCAGAATTTCTTCCCTGCTCCGACTTCTTCTTCCTCAAAATGAAATTCCAGCTGAGGGGTCATTGTTTGGACACAGTGGAGGACATCCAGTGGAAGACACAGATGCAGGTACAAAATGGGACTTCCAAATGCTCTTTCAAGTGTGGCATGAGCACTGGGAGCTGAGCACCGCGTCAACTTGAAGTGGATGTAAACCAGGTCTGTTTTTATTATTGTAGGGTTGCATTTTCCTATTTTCTGACAAAAACAGTTCACTTCTCATATATTTTAAGGCTGTCTGACGCACACAGCATGTTTCACCTCTCCCCAGAGACTTTTTATCACTTTCCTGACTGACTGCAGGACATCTGCATCCTGATATTTAGCAGAATTCATCCTTCCCTCTATTTGTACAGCGCTTCCTGTGCCACCTGCTGCCACAAACCAAACCAGAATCTTTCCTCATTTGTTCTAAACAGGAGGCGAGGTGCTATCAACAAACGCTGCTCCTTTATTTCTCTCCACCTGTCCACAGGAATAGTTGCTTTTCCAGATGTTGCTTTGGAGACTTCAGACAATGACTTTAGTAATGAGGCAGCAGGTGAAATGTTCTACTGGCTCTTCTATTCAGACCCATAGTGCTCCTCCACATATCTGTCAGGTAAACCTTCCTGCAGCTCCTCTGAAGTCATATGGTTTTTTGATTTGCCTTTCTGCCCAGGAGACGTGCACTTTGATCTGACTTTTTTTTCCCTCTTCCACATCTTGTCTTGAATTTCAAAGTTTCCCTTAACTGATATTTTTAAACTATATTTCAGACCGTGGAAAGTGAAAGCTGGAAGCGCTTTGATATTTTTTATAGCCTTCTCCTGCTTTGTAGACTTGGCCTCATTGTCATGTCCACAGTCGGTTCTTAAAGTCTATTAAAGCCAAACAGAAATTAAGTTCTGAGACTTAACAAGTATGAGAGGGATGAAGATTTACCCAAGGGTTTTATTTACTTTGTAATTTGGATATGGACTCCGAAAATCTTTCAACAGATGCACATTTATTATAAAAACTCATAGTGTAAACAAACAAAATATCCTTTTTATATAACAATCTGCTGTGAGAGATGTTCATGTTGCTGGTTTCTCCCTTCCACACTGACTGTGTGAACGTGGAAGGTATTTAGAAACATTTGCCTGAATTAAACACCATATTGCTCCTTCGCAACCTCCACAGTCTGGATGTAAATAAACCTGCGAAGAATGATTAAGCAAGAATTACGTGTTAAATTCTGTAGCCAAACTGATTTATTTCTTCCACTGTGACCTGAAGAAATGCATCATTTCATAAAAATCTAGTCCTATTTCTACGAGAATCATATTTTTTGGTTAACTGATTTTTAAAAAGCTATCCATGGTAATATTTTTAAACTTTAAGGCCACTTTTATAAACTTGAGTCTTTCGTGTACAGATGAATTAGTCAGTGATGAGGTTAATGAGCAAATGTCTGCAGATGGAGATCCGTAATGCAGGAAGAAAAATGACTTGCAAATGGCTAATTTCTGTGTTAACTATAAAGAAGCCTCAAAAACAAATGTTCAAAATGATTCATATAAAAATCAACATTGTTGGACAGCTGAAAGGCATTAAGCTTCTCCACAACATACACTCCCCTCCAAAACGATGAATAAGTGACAAGAGATCAACATTTCAGCTTTTATTTGCAAGTATTTACATCTGGATCTGATATGCAACTTAGAAAATAGCATTATTTGTAACGGAACACCAATTTTTTAGGTGAACAAATGTATTGAACAGAAGCGTAAATATCTGGAAATAAAAGCTGAAAATATTGATCTCTTGTCTCATATTCATCATTTGATGTCAAACCCAAATGTTTTCAGTCTACAGCAAAAATAAAGGAACTGGACTCACTGTTCCAATACTTTTGGAGGGGAGTGTACAATGTTTATGTGCCTCCTCAAATCTCTACATCAAGGGAGGACAGTGTCAAGTTAGCACGAACCATAGTGGAGACACATTAGTCGGAAATATGGCAAGTAGCAAAAAACCAAACAAATGTACCACAACTGCTCAAACAGCTGCTATTTATGATTGTTGGGAATTTAACAGAAGGTATGTTACATTGTATATTCAAAAAAATATTTGAGCATCAGGCTGTCATGATCTCTTTGATACACTTTATAAAATTATTGTCTATATATTTAAACATGGAGAACCTACCTGAACCTAAATAAACAATTGGAATTGAACAATTCTTGTGGATAGTCCACTGCATACTCCAGGCACATAAGACAATCACTGGTCAAATTTTAAAATGAATATGTTTTACTGACTGTAATAATTGGGATGCATAATGTATTTAAAAACAAGAATACTTCTGAAGTGATGCAAAAAATTTTAGTTTTGAAAAACTAAGTACAGACAGACAGAAAAAAAACCCTCCTATCTGCTTTCCCCTCTTTGTGTCAGTAACATCCTTAGCTGGAAGCGAAAGTTTTTTTAATGACATCTTATCAGTAAAGCCACCTTCCTGTGTTCCCTGTGGTCAGGACATGCTCAGGGCTGAGCGAGGCCACAGATATAGCATGAGAATCTGTGTGAAATAAACTCTACTCTGCTTCAAACCTCGACACAACAGCTCTGCTTTATCAGTCAGAAGTCTAGTTCTGGCAGTGGTTGGTAAAGGAAAGACTGAAACATGAAGGTGGAGATGTTCACACAGTGTCCAGAACATCACAGTGTTACTGTTATTTCCTGTTTTGGCAGTGGAAAGAGTTAATACTGGCATGTTAACATCCACTTCTTTTTTTTCTTGGACTGCATATTTTCATGCAAATAAAGCTTCCTGAACTAAACCAACAGTTGAACTGATCATGTAAAACTATAAGTATGGAGTAAGAATGTCTCAGAAGGCACACGCACATCTGAAACTGGAAAAATGAGTCCGGGTTAACAAGGAACTACATCAGGGAATATTTACATCTGTCTGCTCTTAATCCTCTGAACCCAGTCTTTCAAAACAAATGCCAAAATTACACCAATTATTACGAGAAAGAGTAATTACCAGAACAAGACAACGATCTTTGAAATAATCAAACCTGTTTTCCTGTTCTGTCTGACAAATCTTTGGAATTGAAGCTTAAAATTTATGTAATTTAATGAAATCACTTTATTCAACATGTCTCGTTTCTCATTTTTTTTAAACATTCCAGTATATCTAAAAGACTTTTCTTTTTTTAAATGCCATAATTAAACCATTTACCACAGAAATAAAGAACAATTGGATTTTAATTTTTCCAATAGTACTTGAACTACTCATCCTTAATGCACAATTCTGTTGGGAAAATGATCCAAATCCTAGCTTAAGATCATGATATTTCATCAAAATCACTTTATTCAACAGGTTTCATTTTAAAAATCGGACAAAAATAAACAGTTTGCACTAGACTCTGCAAACAAATTTAGATCTTGAGCCTCTCGGTGCAGCAGAGAAACCATTAACAACTCAGCTGTGGCCAACACTAACCTCACAATAATTCAGGGACTTTTCAGCTGAACTTCAGGAAGCAGATAGGGGAAAAGTAGGGAAAAAAAATTTAAAAATGTAAATCATCTATAGTAAGTAGAGACACCATTTTTCTCCAGTATTGGTAACATCTTTGGGAACTTACAAAAATGCTGTACAATTAGAGTCTTTTTTTTAAAAAATTAATATAACAAATAAAAAAAATCTACTTTTGTTCTACTTTGATGTGATTTATGGCGTTCAACTTTCTATACTGCACAGAAGACAGTTTTTTGAGTTCTCTCTCCTTGGAGGCATGGCTGTGCTGTTTCCATAGAAGTGCAGGACTTCACATTGATGTGACAAATGAGGAGTTCAAAAGGTTAAGTAGTGATTAAGAGCTTTACAGTTTATGTGGCACATCAATATCAAATAGCTAAATGTCATGTGAACTAAGTGTCATGTGGGATCTGGCCTTGTTTTCAAACATTGATTGGCGTCGGCTCTGTAGAGTTCAGAAGGTCAGAAGCAACAGAGAGGCCACAAGTCGTTTCAATGAGCACATCGGGGTGTGATGAACATTAATACCACTGACAGGTCAAGCCAATAATGATCTCATTACAGTGAGATGTTCTGTAAGGAAACCTTGGATTGTGGCATTAATGTGGACTTTGACAATCTACCTAAACACTTTTGGAGACCAACGGTCACTCAGGAGCAGCTTGAGGAACACAACAAACAATCCAATGCTTTAACCCGGCTTTCAGGCTCCCCACATCCCAATCCTTGTCCACAAAGGCCCTACCATCTAACCTACAGAAGGATTCACCTCCAACTTCCTGTTTCCAGACATGACAGGACATCCTGAAGAGTCCTGTATCCATGGCCAACAGGACAAAGCTGTTTTTGTGTACCTACACAATGCTAATCTGATGGTCCTACAATGTGGCTGATCGGTGTATGTTTCACTGCCATTACTTCAATCTCTTGTAACAAAGAAGAACATTAGATGTTTTTGTTCGAATGCATCAAGAAAGTCAAATTGGGTTATCTCCCTCAAATACTACAGTGACAAAAGAGATAATATAATCTGTTACTAGTTTCTATAGTGGCAACACAATGGATCAGCAGGCTTTGTGTAGCAATCATGTCCTCAGCAGGAACAACAAATATGATCCAGGTCTGCTGGAAAATGGTTTGGGCAAATATATTTAATCAAATCCATGACTGTGAGAGAAGTATGATAGTGAAGTATGATAATAGTAGTATTCAGTGTGTGCAGTCTGCTGTGTTCAGGCAGGAACATTATCTCCAGAGTCGACTCTCTCCAGATCTCCTGGCAGGCCTTTATCTGCCACCACAGTGCTAAACAACAGAAGTGTTTCTGCTGCTGTTTGCAGTAAGAGAACAGGCAAAGATAGGCATCTGCTGCTGACTACAAATGCGGGTCGAGGTGGAGAAATCTAATCTCCCGTGAGTCGGAGGGGGTGTCTGTTGTGTTTGTGGATAGGGGGAAAATGGGAAGGGTGCTTTACTACCACTCTGCTCCCATCGGGAGCATCTTCTTTCCACTGTTAGATGAAATGGATAGCTGTGATTACAGCCGGCTGGAGGCGACCCCTCACCTACCCAACCCACATCCACCCAGACTCCACATCCTGTTCAGTCTATTCTGATTACACCTTCTGGAGCGGACGGGTAGTTTAGATGTGGATGGATGGGGGCACAGAGGGCATATATGGAGTATTAGGACATAAAAGGTGAGCTGCTATCTAAGTAGTTGCTGCACAAACCACAATAGAAAGACATGGAGGAAAAATTTAAATCAGTTTTTGAGTTTCATAACTTCTTTTTTGATCACCCGACACATAATGATTAATAATTATTCTGGTGTTTCTCCTCACTGCTCCTCTTGTTTCTTCTTTCCAATTTTCGCTTTTTTTATATATTATATAAAACAAAAAGAAATACAAAAAAGATTTGAAGAATCATCACTATTACTTAAAATTTGTTAATTTACTTTATTTTTGAGGTTTGTTAAAATATTTTTTCCGCGTAAGTGTTGGTAAAGTTAAATTACACATCAAGAGCTGAAAAAAGTTCAAATAAGTTTTCTATATACAAATGAAAATGGGGAGGCACTATTTGCTCTTTCAATTTGCTAAAATGGAAAGAAATATTGTTTTTCTTTGTTTTCTGTTTGTAAAATAAATGAAAACTAAAAAAAAGACCCAAAGGTTCTGTTTGGTGGGAAAGCTGCTGGGTTGCTAGGTTAGCACCAGGGCTGCATGAAAGCATCAACTTTGTAAGAAAACTCGCACGGTTCTCATTTTCCATGACTCATCTACAAGAAAACTTCGTCTGACAGAACCTCATTTATTCTGATTTTGGAACAGAAGAGAAACATTGAAGATTTGGTTGCAAAAGAACAAAAAGCCCCGTCACTTGTAGGGCTGAATAATCAATGGAATTACGACGACGATTTTGGCTTCTCACAATTAAATTAACACGATTTGTGGTGACGTTTAAAAAGGCTCCAGCTCAAGGAAAACTCTGGTCTTGGAAAAGCAGCCTGTGTAGAAAAAAACTTGATTTAAACTTGGGTAAATCTGGCATTATAACACCTAATTTCATTTTTTTCAAGCTAATTTTTGGTCTCACAGCTGTCTGAGCTTTTTTTTAAAGGGCATTTTTTCCATTACTTAAGTTGAAGCAGTTTCCTTATTTTGCAAGGCAATGTTTACATTTGGAAAGCCTTGTTGCATTTGAGAATGCATTCAATAGGGCATCACAATAAATGACGCATGATGTGTTAATTCCACGACAGGAGGTATGTAATGTTACCTAAAATTAGTTGAATAGCTCACATATATCAGTATCGGTTGATACCGGAATCAGAAATTGAGAGTGGGAAAATATCGGCATATCGGTTATTGGCAAAAAAGCCAATATCGGAAATCCCAAGAGTTTGGGGTTCAATTTTTTTTTAATATGTTGCCTCCAGATAATCTAAATTGAGGTGACATGAAGCTCGGTGTTGTTTTGAAGCAGATTTGTACATTAGCAGGACTGCAGCACAGTTTTAATTTGAATGTCAAAGTTGTCCGAATATTATGTCTCTAAAATCAATAAATAATTGAAATAATTTAATACTTGTGAGCTCAAGTTGATCAAAATCATGCAGCTTTAGTCAGTTGTATGGAACCATTTCAGCTACAGAAGGATGACGTTGACTAAAAACAGGTTCTTTCATTAAAGTATGATGACTACTAGAGCAGATCTGAGTGGCATCCAAAGCAAAAAACTATTTTCTATGCAGAAAACAATTCCAACAAAAATGCCCCCAATCATTTTAGAATCACTTATTCTTTCTAAATAGAATTATTCATGTCATCTGGTTGGAATTCCAATATCACAAAATCTATATCACTGAAGAACATAACATCGTAATATAAGGTTTTTCTAACATGATACCAACAGTAAAATCACTCTTTATCCTTCACTGTAAATTCTAAGATGCCACATAGAGGACGAAGGAACATTTAGCACTATCTGGTGCATAGTGAGGTCAAAAAACAAACAGCGAAAGATTCTCTGTAATTTATTCTGTGCGTTTAATATTCATAAAGAGCCGAAAGTCAATTTCAAATCAGTATGAAAAGATAATAAGGGCTTGAAGTTGTTTGTTTTGCTTATTAACTCATAATTGCAATTTTACATTCTACACAGTCCCACCACCATTCTGACCTCTTGGAGAACTGCGTGGCTTCTCATCCAGAAACCTTTTTCATCTTTACAGCATCGCCGGGTTTCACACGCAGATAGCGTTTCTTCCACCGCACGCTCTAATGCTCGGTTAGCGTGCAGGCGAGTCACAATGATGTGAGTAAACATGACAGCTCTGCACAGGCAAATCAAGCAAACACAAGAAAAACAGCAGAGAGCTGGTGAAAAAAAAATCAACTAAATGAGGAAAAACTAACAGGAGCTGTGAGATGCTGGCAGGTGAAATCAGCAAATTTAGGTGCAGCTATTTTTCTGTGTCGTGTAGCGAAACTATGAAGGTGCAGGAGAGGAGGGGGAAGAAATGGCCATGAGATGAGGAAGATGTGGAGGCAGGCGGTTGGTCTTCAGGGAGCTGACCTCAGAATAAAAGAGAGACCGGCGTCTTTCCTCCAGGGTCTGTTAGTGATACGATCAATGCTCCAAGTGGGCTCTTACTCACCGTTACGCAAGACAGACACTTCTACATTCGACTCTTTGGTGTGCCACGACTTTCTCTGACCTTTCTAAAGCTGACATTCCTCTTTTCTACACTCACCATATCAGGGGCTCTGGGCAAATCTATAATGATTAAACTGCATTATTACCCGGGAGGCACTACGGGACATTCACTACTTTTCTCTGTCTGCAGCTATTTTAAGTAACAAAAAGAAATTATTGAAAAATTTTATGGCTTTTAGTACTCCGCCAAGGAACACAGCGGAGTTATGTGACGATCGGCGTGTGTTTGTCCGTCTGTTTGTCTGTCTGTGTGCAACATTACTCAAAAACGGAATGATGAAACTGGATGAAATTTACAGGGAAAGTCAGAAATGACACAAGGACCAAGTGATTAGATTTTGGCAGTGATGCAGCTTATAGTCTGGATCCACGGATTTGTTAAAGATTTCTGTATCATTGCGAGATAGCGGCACGGCATCATCGTTGCTATGACAACGAGTGAACGCTACGTCAGCTGCCTGCTGACGATCACATGATTGTGATCCTACTACAAATCAACTGTTGCAGACTTATTGGCACTTATCCATCGGAAATGATACAAGGAACAATTGATTAAATTGTGACGGTTCCATCAATTCTTGCCTCCCGCTACATATTTAGGTCACGTGATTCGGTATCCGCACATAACATACACATGCATAACACACGCCTGTGCTCAGCTCAAGTTCTTTGTTTAATAAAGATTTCATCCATCAGAAATGCTACAACAACTGAGAAGCTTTGGTGGAGTACTGCACTCGCTGAGTGCTTTTCTTGTTCACTGTAGAACAAGTCGACTCGTTGGAAACAGCAATCTATACTGTATACAGTATAGAACAAGAATGAGTCATATGTCACTGCAATATCACTTAAATGTCAAATGATTACAAATTGTATCACTTTACAGTATTTGCATCCATTATATGTTGAACAGTAGGTATTTGCTCCTATTTAATATTAAAAAACTAACTGTTTCGATTCACTACAGTGAAAATACAGGCCTCATACTGGGACTAAAAGCAACAAAAGTGACTCAGATCTTCTATTTTTCCAATATTTTTACTCGTATTTTTTTATGACAGACTCGATCCTGCTCAGCATAGAGGATACCAGTGTTGCACAAATTCCTAGAGAAATGTTTTGCTGTCCTTCCCGTGCTGCGATTTTGCTACCGACATGCTGCTGCAGTCACAGTAAAGTGTTTTTATAAGAGCTAATAAAGTTACTTCAGACAGCTGCAACGTGAATCGATAAGCAGAACAGCAGCTGAATGTACTGTGTTGTGTTTTGTGTGTTGTGTTTTCTGCCACAGAAGAGAAATAAAGAGTCTCTCTTTGTGTGATGTTACTATGACGACTTGCTTCGATCGTCTCTTTTCTGGTTTCTTGGATATTTGGGGGTTTACTTCAGAGAGTTCCACCTCATTCTTGTAAAGCGTTTTACAGCAGAATTTACTAAATTAATATAGATATTACGAGACAATCACACACTTTGCTGTTCACAATAATCAAGCAGCTCAGCAGCGACTGAGTAGGTTAACTGATGCGAGATTCAGGGTTTAGGAGACGACAATGGCAGTAGTAATAATACTGTGATTAAAGTGTTGAATACCAGCGCAGCCAATAGAAATGAGGCATCTATTCAGGCACGGAAGACAAAACAGAGGAAAAGCTGATATGTTAATTAAAACATACAACACAATTTTGCATTTGTAAATGGACCTCAGGGGGAAAGCAATGTTTACATGTAATGAACTATCTTTTTACAAAACATTGTAAACAACCTGAAATTTCTTAAGCAAAATAAGTGAAATTTCAACAATATTAAGCATCAGCTTTTCATTTGTGTATCACAAGTTACAGATCACAGTGTCCACAAAGGCACAAAGCATTCAGTCACAAGTATCTGGAACGGAACAATATAGTATTTTACAACCTGCTAAGAACTAAAGATTATTTTAAATTCTCATTCATTTCCACATTTTTGTAGTAATCCTGACACACCACACCCCACAAACTAAAGTGGGAACTATTAAAGAAGAAGGTTTAGTTAAACCCCTGCCTTGTAAATGTAAAAAATGCATACACAAAAAATCAACAATAGGGTTACACCAAACCAAACTCAGTCATACTAAGGCTGCTGACTCACATTATATAGCACAATGTTCCATGTCTTTAAATATTTTCACAGTAAAGATTCATTTTCACCTCTGTAATTTTTACACTTTGCAAAGTCGTCCCGCAGGCCAGATTGGACCCTCTGGTGGGCCAGTTCTGGCCCGCGGGCCTTATGCTTGACATCCCTGTTCTAAATGATACGATTTTCTTGGAACCAATCTTTGGAATTGTCTCAAAAATGCTCAACTTTACTTTGTTTCAGCTGGTCTGCAGCTCAGTAAGATCTGATGGTGGAATATTATCCACATAAAAATGGAATACATTTGCCCTGTTTGAATGTCACTTTCCTCTCTTGGCCCCGTTTCAAAATGTTCCGCTGAATTATTGATCAAAAAAAAATAAATCTCCTGATAACCGAGCAGATAATCAACAGATTGATTGCTAACCATCCTCATAATGAGACCAGCCTCGGTGTCTTCCAGATGAAGCCGGGAAACACTGATGCAGCTAAAGCTTGATTTCATGCATGAGCTAAATTTACACTGCGTCTGGTCTATAAATAGCAGCAGGCCGTTGTCTGGTGAGGCTTCACGAAGCACAGCGTGCTTAGCAACTGGGCCCACATCCAGCGCTCTGCTCTTCACACACAGAGATGCTACCACTGACATCCCAAGCCTTCAGCATCTCGGATTTTTTTTTTGCTCCTCAACAGCTCTGCCCAGTTTTGAGCCTTTGAAGCTGGAAGTAGATGCTCCTGCTGCCTTAATTAGGAAAAATTAACTGTAGTCTGCTGTAGTGCTGCTGGAGGAGAACAGTGACAAGCCTAGTGCACCATCTAGTGGTCAGAGAAGGACATGCTAGGAGACGATACTATGTCCTCATTCCACTGTAAGAAGCAGGGCTCGACCAATCTGGGTTTTTTTAAGGCCGATAATGATGCTGATTATTGGAAGTCAGGACAGATAATGTGATATTTTAACTAGGCTTCTTCACTCTCTTGAGCTTGACCAGTTTGTCTCCTGTCCTCTGTCATCTTTTTTAATTCTTTGACTCTTTTTGCCCAATGAGGCCCATATCTTAAACTGTTTAAGGATGATCTGTAGCCTTCTAACTTAGCCGCAAGCCGTTAGCATAGCCTTAGCCACTGTTAAAGTACCTAATTTCCTAGTTTGTGGTGACAGCTTGTGTTTCTTGTCTAGTTTTTGAGTGTTGGGTCTCCACTAGTGAGACATTTCTGAGACCACTCAGTGACAACAGACAGAGAGAGGCAGCGGCACATTTCATTTACTGATAATGAGTCAATTAAAATAAGGATTCGGAAACATGAAAAATGTCAAATATTAGTCTCAATAATTAGCTAGGCCGATTAACAGTCTATCAATAGTAAGCAGGCTTTGAGCATGTAATAACTAAATGTTTCTGGGATCTTTCATCATCAGACACTCTGAACTGAAGCCAACTTGAAACAATTTCTGCTATCTCAGGACTTACCAGAAAAAGCAGATGTTTGACAATGATAAAATACATCCAGGGCCACGTGTGCTAATAATCAGTACTAAAGCATTCAGCCAAAGCTAAAACACAACAACAAGAAGATAATGTGCAGAAGCAACAACACCGTTTTCATGTCAAGCCTTAGTCATCGGCCTGCAGCATCCCTGGACTCGTAAAAGTTTCTCTTGCTCCCTACATTGATCAGTTTTATCTGGTTTACTGCTGTTAATAAGGAGCCCCTCACATTCACAAACATTATATCTGTGTCTGATGTTAGCAGGCTCATGAATGAAACTGTTAAGATGAGGAAAAAGCAGCAGCAAAACAGCTGAGACAAACTACAAACACAACACGAATCTAACCGCTTGTTTTTCAACTATTTGGCCTCTACGTACGGAGGATTTTAGCAAACCAAAGAGTGAATCGTCTAATCTCTGTAGCGTAAACAGACAGCTGCATCGTCTGTAACAGGCTGGTGTTATTTCCAGGTGACCCGGACGGACAGAGAGAACGAGTTTGGAAATGTAAAGTGGATTTAAAGAGGACAGTCCATCTGTTCTATCACTGCAGAGCACATCTGTAACCATGGTAACTGTACACAAAAGACATCTGTGGCCTCAAAATACAAGATATAAAATGACACTGATGAAGCTAGAAAAAAGCTTTCAGTTCTTGTGGGTAAAACTAGTATAAATCAAATGACTATTTTTGGAAAGATACTATAACTAAAATTCCAGACTGTTTTTTTGCAGTTTTTAACCAAGAAGTACTTTAATATCAATCAGTTCTTACCTTTCACAGTTTTTACTGTTTAACAATTTAGTCAAAGTCATATTCATTATATTAAATCAGCGTAGTGTCATATAAATGTGGACATTTTTACATTTACACAGTTTATGTTGTGTGTTTCTGGAGTTTTACTTCAAAATCTAGGCACTTAAAGTCACTTTGTCCACTCTTACGTTTAAATTTGTCTCTGATTTGGACAACTAAACTGTGGCAGTATGCTTTTAATATATTTTAAATGACATATCCTGTGTTATATACATGCATATTATTATACAAAATTACATTTTCAATAGTAAACAATGCATCGTAGAGAACAAATTCCTAAAAATCAGGACAGTATCTGCTATACTGAACACTATTATTGTGTAATCCAGTATATATTAATATATAAAATAACCTTCAGCTCCTCTTACCTTTCTTGGCAGGTGTGGGCACATCTGGAGGCTCCTCAAACTTCAGTGTTTGTACCAGAGCCTCTGGAGAGATTTTAGTGCCAGCAAAGATGCCTGAGGGGAAGGAGCTCTTTGCCAGGATCTGTTTCAAAATATAAGCAAATAAGAATAAGAGCATCAGAGCAACTGCCTCCCATCATCATGCAAGAATTAAATGGCAATTATTTCCCATTTGAAGCCATGATGAAGACATGCAGATACACACAGTCCACAGGTTCAAATCTGAGAAAGTTCTGGTGTTCGCAGTTCATTTTATAACCATTTTCATGCAGTTAGGCTGACTGGAAATCACAGATGTACTCAGTTTTTGTACCAGTGATGAGAGGTGTATTCACTTTTGTATGGTTGAGTTTCTACTTTGGGGCTTGGATTTTCAATGTGGTGTTTATATAGTTTTTGTTTCTGATTAAGCAAAAACACTCTACTGGTAAGTTTGGTTACTGAGAGGTGATTCTTTTTACATTTAAGCAGACAGAGGCGTACTTCTGTTGTATACTGTAACGGTTTATTACAGGGGTGTCAAACATGTGACCCGTGACCCAAAACCGGCCCGTCAGAGGGTCAACATCCGGCCCACAGGACAACTTTGTAACGTGTAAAAATTACAGAGAAGACATTAACTGTAATTTGCAAATTTGTAAAACTATAAATTTAAAATAATTCCTAGACCATGACAAGTTGTTTTGATCATAAAGTAAAATACTAGATTGCTCTTTTGTCATTTTGTGGCTCATTTTTGTCATATTTTGTCTTGTTTTTGTTGGGGTTTTTTTTCTCCTTTTTATGTGTGTTTTATTGTTTGTCTCACGTTTCTGTCGTTTTGTGTTTCCTTTTTGTCCAGCTTGTGATTTTGTCTCATTTTTGTCCTTTTGTGTTTTGCTTTATTCATTGTTTTGTGTTTCGTTTTTGTTGTTTTGTTTTTTGTCTCTATTTTGTTCTGTTTCACGTCATTTGTCTCATTTTTTGTCATTTTGTTTCTCACTTTTGTTGTTTTGTGTCTCATTTTTGTAATATTTTGTCCTTTTTTTCGTCTGACTTTGATCATAAAGTAAAATACTACATCGTTCAGTTCCAGATACCTGTGACTAAATGTTTTGTTCTTTTATAGAGATTCTGTGATCTGTAACTTGTAATGTGTAAATGATAAAGTGAGGCATAATATTGTTGAAATTGAAATTATTTTTCTGAAGAACTTTCAAGTTGTTCGTGATGTTTTGTGAAAAGATAGTTCTTTAAATGTGAATATTTTTGCACTAAAACAAAGGAAAAATTTGGAGTTGTGGTTATTTACAGGTTATTACTCTCTGATTTTACTGGTCCAGCCCACTTGAGATCAAACTGGACTGAATGTGGCCCCTGAACTGAAATGAGTTTGACACCCCTGGTTTATTAGATGTATTCACATCTGTTTAAACAAATTAACCAAATTTCAACAAAATTCGAAACTTATTCTATAACCTATCGCTGCATATCACCGTTATTCATTAGTGCACTTCCTCTCACATACCTGTTTGACATGTTTGGGGGCATCACTCGTGTTGTTTTCCACATGTGCAGGACTTATTCTGTGCGGTTCCACCAGGACCGGAGGCTTCTCTGAACAGGAGGGTAATCCGGATCCGAGGCTCTGTGAGAGGCTCCCCGGCCTGTCGAGCTTCACTGCCTCCTGGTGAAGCTTCTGACGGACGTGTTTTATCTTTCCAACCATGTTTAAAATCAGTAAACAACTTTCAATTCAACCGAATCGTGTGTTTCTGCTCCCCGTGCCGACAGCGAACCATGTGTGGCAAGTTCGCTGTGTTAGCATTGCAAATAAACACTTCGCCTTCAAAGTAAAATGTCATGCTTTCGTCTTTGTACAATTTTAACCAGTGTTTCCCCATAATAACAGGTAAATATATGACTCCAAAAGCGAGAAACTACCCCTCTAAGTTGTCTTATGCCTATTTTTTGCTTAACTTTTTATCGACGTCACGTAAACATTAGCTTAGTTGGCTACCTGGCAGCACGTACTTAAGAGAAAACATAATATTTGAGGGAAAACGTTACTTTATACAGTTATTACCATGTTTACGTGCTAAATTAATTATTAATTTGGAGTTTTGTATTTATTAAAACACCTGTGCTAAACATACGAATCGTGCAAAAGCATATTATTATGAAAATAAATACCAGAAGTGTGCGGTAGCTTCAGCTATCGACAACTATTATCGGTGTTCCGGTTTAGTGTGTCGGTGGGAAACGGCTCAGAAAGATATTTGTTCCGCGTGCTCCTCATTTCGGTAGCTTTTGCTTTTCAGTTAAATTTCTCCTTTAACAATTGCTTTAAGTACTTTAGTAATATAGTTAAATATGTGTCAGATATTAAGCCACATTTGCTGCCTTGAAAATGTAGGAAACTCATTATTTACCGTAAGATAAACAGGCAGTTGTGCACCTATAATCACTCAAAATACCCACTGTAATGTATATGTTGAGTTACATCATAGTTATACATGTCATCTGCATCAACACCTTTTACACTCATGCAGCCTCACATCATCACACTTCCATCTCTGTGCTTCACTGTCAGGAATACACACTAACTGTGGTGGTCATGGCCAGGTTCACACCAAACATTTTAATTGGTAATTCCTGTGTTAAATCTGAAGTACTTGGCCATCTGTTTTTCAGAGCTAGATTGTACAAATGACAGAAGTATATGGTAGCTTTAGTTGTATATATTGACTGATTTGCCTTGGACGGAAGTGATTTCTTGGCTGTTTGTGTTGAGGGTCATGAATAAATGGTGTAGCATTTATTTTGGTCCACATTGTATGGCATGAGGATTTTATTGCAGCATATAAAGTCAAGCCCGAAATTATTCATACCCCAAGCAAATTTTGACTTAAAGATACTTTGATTCAACCAGCAAGTTTTTATTTTTAGATTGGAAGTGACACGGGTGTTTCCCAAAAGATAGTAAGATGATGTGCAAGAGGCATTATTGTGGAAAAAATAATTCCTCAGCTTTGATTTACATTTAAAAGTAACTTTAATTTAAAATTTGCTAGGGGTATGAATAATTTCGGGCTTGACTGTATATTGAACTTAGTGTTTTATATTTAAGAATTTGTTTCAGAAAACATTGAGTAAACACTTTTTTAAAGGCAATTGTGAGGTTAAATGAATGACAAAAAGAAAAAAAAAACTTTTTTTGGTTCTTGTATATGGAGGACTAAAAGTGCCAAAATTAAATAAATAAATACATCATTAAATAATTAATTAAATATGTCATTAATTAATTAAAATTGGAATTAAATATTTCATTAATTAATTAAAATTGGAATTAAATATGTCATTAATTAATTAAAATTGGAATTAAATACTTAAATGTGTTATTAAATAAATATATCATTAAATAATTAAATATGTCATTAATTAGTTAAAATTGGAATTAAATATGTCATTAATTAATTAAAATTGGAATTAAATACATAAATGTGTTATTAAATATGTCATTAATTTATTAAAATAACAATTATTTTAAGTAAAAAACATATTTCATTATTTCACGATTTAATTAATTATTTCATGGTCCTTGTGTTGCAGTGGATCATGAATTAATTTTATCTGTCAACCTCGCCCGTCAAAGTCGGTGGGCGGATCCTAACACCTGATTGGTTACCCTGCACATCAAGTCAAGGCAAATCGATTCCAGATAATGGATTGACGCAGAGCTTGTGAACACATTCCGATACACTGGGTGGCGCTATTCACTTCTACGTTGGTTTGGATACTCAATAAAACAAAACTTTATTAGCAACCGCTAAAGACTCGGTCCTCTTTCCCAAATGTTGATACATGCGGTGCAAGACAAATTTTCCTTTAGCATTTCCTTTAGCATCTACTCGGCGCGCCACGGCTCGTCTCGGTTTAGTTGTTTTTCCATTACATTGAGAACCACCTCATCGTGGGTGGAGTCGTCATAGCACGGCGGTCCGAAAGTCCCTTACCGTCATTTCTGTGCGACACAAACGCAATGCAACAATGTACATGGAGGCGATAGTACACCTGCTGCTCGGTCTGTGGCTTTCTGTCAGATTCAGAGTAACAGAAGAGTCGGAGAAAGCTGAGAGCGGCGAGTCGAAACACTGAGGAGACACACAGGAGAGTTTGGGAGGCGATAAAGCAGTATCAAGCCGAAGACAAGAGGATATGAACTAGACGACATATGAGGGTAAGCTAATGCTAGTTCGCTAGCTATCATGTATCAGTCCTGTGAACGACCCTGTAATGGCTGCAGTTTGTCGCTATTAGGTATTAAAATATGTATGCTGTGTATGTGTTTCAGATGCTCTCTGATGAGACTTCATGGGATTTACCTGAAGCAGCAGCACATGAGCCTGCAGTGGCACAAGGTGTAGAGGAGGAGGACAGAGATGTACAGGATGCACTGATGCACTACGTGTCATGCAAAGTTATTCTTCTTGTTATACTTCTGTTTTTCTGTCCCCGGACCGCTATTGTTTTCTTTAATGCAATTCTGACAATAAACTTTTGTAGATGTGTCTATACTATTGTTTGTTTGTGAAGGTTAGCAAGATTAAATAAAAAATTAAACGCCAAAACATTAAAACAGCTGTTTTAAGAAAATTCCAGTTTGATAAATCAGTATTGCTTTGGTGTAATTCAGTCACCAGAATTATGAACCATAAAGGAGTTTGTGTTAAAACATGTTAAATCCCATTAAACACAAATACATTATTAGGGAATATAGAATTGTTTGGTTCAGACTGTTGACTCTTTTTCTACCAGTGTCTTAACAGACAAAATGAGAAGTTATGATGCAGTCACATAAGTCACAAAATAGTTTATTAGTCAGCAGCAAAATCAAAACTATTTACAATGTGCAAAGTACAAACTGTGGTGGGCCTCTCCTACAGTGGAGGACTAAAAGTAAAACTATATACAACTACAGGTGCTGGTCATATAATTAGAATATCATGAAAAAAGTTGTTCATTATTTCAGTAATTCCATTCAAAAAGTGAAACTTGTATATTATACTCATTCATTACACAGACTGATATATTTCAAATGTTTATTTCTCTTAACTTTGATGATTTATACCTGAATACTAACAAAAATCTCAAATTTGGTATCTCTGAAAATTAGAATATTGTAGAAAGGTTCAATATTGAAGACACCTCTAATCAGCTAATTAACTCAAAACACCTGCAAAGGCCTTTATATGGTCTCTCAGCCTAGTTCTGTAGGCTACACAATCATGGGGAAGACTGCTGACCTGACAGTTGTCCAAAAGACGAGCTTTTTCATGATATTCTAATTATATGACCAGCACTTGTAAATCTCAAGTCTATGGGAGGTGGACTCGCTCACACTCGCCGGCTGCCCACTGCCTACCCAGCTACCCCAGCACACCCAGGAATGACTGGTTGAAGGCAGTATTCTGGGCCATCTCCTCCCGCTGCAAGGCCGCTTCATTCTCTCTTGCCTCGCTGAGGAGCAACCAGATGTTCTCATCATGCTGGGCATGACTCCACTCCTCCTCAGCCTGCATCTCCACAAGTACGCTAGGAAGGTCCAGTTTTCTGTGGCCCCCTTTCCTCTTGCCTAGACCAAAGACAGAAAAGTGATCAGAGTCAGCTTTAATGGCCAAGTAAGTACACAATATACACGGAATTTGGTTTCGGCTGTTGGTGTCATCCTAGGAATATGGAAGAGAATAATAAAAAATAAACAATAGAAAGAGGAACAGGGAGGAAAAAGAAATAGTAAAATAGAACACAATATAAACAGAAATGTACAGCTAGACTGGAATGTATGAACACATTAGCAAAATGGTAATTGCTATAAACACAGTAGTGGTGATTTTTGTGTACAGGGCTCTGTAGTCCAAATGTCCAGGGTGAGTGGGGTCTCTGATGATGTTTTCTGCAGTCCGTACTATGGGCTGTAGTCTGTTTCTGTCCTGCTGTGGGGTTGATCCAGAGGTGCACAGGACAGATCGGATGACTGCAGTGTAGAACTGGATCAACAGCTCATGTGGCAGGCCATGTCTCTTCAGCTGTTGTAGGAAATACATCCTCTGCTGAGCCTTTTTCAGGAGGTCCTGAGAGATTGTAGTCCCCAGGAGCTGGAAGGACTCCACAGCTATGATGTGATGTGTTTAGCCACCCGTCCATCCATTTTCAATCATGATCATGTCTTTGATACTTTAATAAACTTCTGGCACTCTTCGCTTTAACCAAAGCACAAGCAGTAACTCCTCCACCACAAACAAAAACGACGTGGTGTGAACTTCATTTCATCCTGTGCACATTTTGGAGTTGCTAAGAAGAGCTGTGTTTTCTCATTTTTATGTATATTTTCATTCAGTTTCACAGCTACCTAGTGACTATAAGAAGAATGGTTGCAATACTACACTGCACCAGAACGTAAATTAATTAGAGTGACTTACTTGTTAAGTCAATGGAAAATAAATGCAGCTGCATGTGTTCTGTTTATGTGTCACTGCAGCTACATGTAGCTTTCATCAGGCGTTCCTGAGCTGGCTGCTGCACAGTTTGCATTTACACCTGCCTCAATTCTTGGTCGTTGGTCTCACTGTTCTGATCATGCTTGCAGGCATTTACACCTGTAGTAATAATAATAATGCGAAAATCAACCATGCTCTCTGTTTACCGTGTCTTACCGGTGATAAGACGTTGCTGTTGACAGGGTCGGTGTCGAAGCTGGTGCTGGAGAGGAGCTGCTGCTGGTGGTGGAGAGGAGACAGGGCAGCCGGGGGCTCCGCGACGGAGGTGGAGTAGGCTTCGCATGTGGAAAGGGATTCTTGAACAGAAATAAACACTCACTCTAAGTACAAGAAAAACACGGCATGCTGACTGAAGTATTAGCTTCTGAGAGCTAAACGTTAGAAACAGCAGCACGAAATACAAGCAGAGCACGGAGTTAGCGCCGATGGCTAACTAGCTATCTTATTGTCTGCTCCAGGAGACAACGACGTTACTTTCTAAAAATACTTGTTTGCTTAAAAGAAGCTTGCCACCAATGGAATAAATGATGTATAAGTTTCTTGAAGTCACAAAACACTCACCGTCCTCGAACGTCTCCAACAATGCAGCGGCTGAGTCTCCCTCCTGTTGCTCGCCGGTGCGGTGCCAGTAAATGGCTTCCATTAAACCTCTTCCAACACCTCCTGGTTGACCCACGCCGGCCGTTGTGGTCCTGGGTGGACCGATAGTCACTTTTGAGCTTTTTCAGCTTCTCCCTACACTGCTTCTGTCCTCTTTATATACAGTCTACTGTATATGTGAGCGGCCATCCGCTCAGAGACCTCCTGATAAACTTTCTCCGTCCAGCTCTCTCTGTATTCTTTGGTCCGCCACCAAAGACAAAGTCTCGACCTCTTCATTCACCCACGGTACAGGTCTGGCTGTCACATTAAAATTATGAAGAACAGAGAGTTTCGTGAAGAGCAATGCACACCGTCGCTGTTTACAGTCATTTTTTAATGCACGATTTTGTTTTCGTGCTGAAGTTGCTCTGTGTCGTCACTCCCTGTCCAATCAGTGGCCTGCACTATGTAAACGCCACATTATCGGCTCATCTCAGCTCGCTGGGAACCTCAGCCGAGAAGGTGCTGAAAATTAGTCCGTATGGAAACGCTCGCTAACAAAGATGAGACGAGCCGTACCGTGCCGAGTAGATGCTTGTGGAATCGCGGCTAAACAAAGACGAGCGGAGCCGTGCCGCGCCGAGTAGGTCCTAAAGGAAAAGCGCTCGACACTCCGAGCATCGCTGCAATTTGACAGGCTGGTAATCCACAAAGAACGTGATGTTCCAGAACTTCCCTCGGTATGCCAAACGCCCTGGTCCCTGTGTGTGCTCCTGTTGCACCCTGGTACCAGAAAACCGGCGGAGTACTTCCTCTAAATTTGCAGTCACTCTACGGTCAACATCTTGGTCGGAAAGTGCGGAAATAACTTCAACAACTTCAATAAATTCCTCTGCTTTACACGCTACATGCTCGCGGTCAGCAGGTCCTGCTTCCACATACTCTGCAAGGTCTAAAATATCTCTCACCAACTCTCTAGAAAGTTCACAGCGACTCTCCCTCTACACAGCCACCATGTTTAGAAAGACTTCTACTTCCGGTTTCAAGGCAGACAAAAGCAGTGGATTAGACTAGATTCACGTTAGTCCCGCCCACGGACTTTGACGGGCGAGGTTGACAGATAAAATTAATTCATGATCCACTGCAACACAAGGACCATGAAATAATTAATTAAATCGTGAAATAATGAAATATGTTTTTTACTTAAAATAATTGTTATTTTAATAAATTAATGACATATTTAATAACACATTTATGTATTTAATTCCAATTTTAATTAATTAATGACATATTTAATTCCAATTTTAACTAATTAATGACATATTTAATTATTTAATGATATATTTATTTAATAACACATTTAAGTATTTAATTCCAATTTTAATTAATTAATGACATATTTAATTCCAATTTTAATTAATTAATGAAATATTTAATTCCAATTTTAATTAATTAATGACATATTTAATTAATTATTTAATGATGTATTTATTTATTTAATTTTGGCACTTTTAGTCCTCCATACTTGTAGACGTGTTACCTCTCATCTAAGAGGTCTTTTCTATGAACAGAAAAGAACCAAGCATGTATGCAAGTAACATGGTTACTTACTTGTACGAAGTTTATATCTACTGAAAGTAAAAGTATGAATAGCATAAATGTTTTCTAGAACTAGCGAGACTAAGCAAATGAGTTGGCTCATGTGCAGTGAAATTAAGGTTTAATTGACCTTAAGCTGCAAATCAAGTTTATGTGTCTCTTACAAAGCTCAGATAACTTCATTGCTGGGATCAAATGCGAGCACAATGCAACCTCACACCTTCTTTGCAGTGTCTAGTGTCTTTTGTGCTCGGCAAATATGTGCAGATTACACAGCTGAAGAAGACGTCAGTCCAAAAATAAATGAAGGGTTTTAAAAAGTGCATAAATACGTGAAAATCAAGTTTATTTGCAGCTGAATGTGGCAAATGAGTATGAGGTTTATCTACAATAAAAAACAAGCAAATACTCATTTAAACACACAGTGCACTATGCTGTACAGTACATATGAATGTGTCTAGTTATACAAAAATAGACATATGAAAACACATTGACACAAATGGGTAGCACAAAAATATATGGGATGACACAAGACTACTCAGCACTAAATAGTGACTTTTAGCTTAAGAATAGGAAGGAAATTCAAGCAAATCACCTTTGATCTGACTGGGAACACTGGAAGGCGTCATAATGCATCTTTACCTTCAACCTCTAGCTGCTCCACAGTTAAAAAAACACATTTGTGATGAGAATCTCTGTGAATAAATAAATGTAAAACAAAGAAACTGCTGCTGAAATGTAGCACAAACTCCCTGAAAATTTAAGGGCTGTGACAATCATTCATCAAGATATTGGGTCTTGGTTAGAAACACCTGGATTTTCAGTAAAGTATGGAAATTATATATGGTACAAATAATAATTTATAATCAAGATCGCAAACAGGTTTAAAAATGGAGTTTGATCAGACATAATAAATGTGACAAGTTCAGCTCTGAAAATGTAGATTTAACTTTCTGAGACTTCAGTGTCTCCATTCAGCTGCACAGTTATCCTTTGTTTGTCCAAGGAAATAAAATGTGTGCAGAAATGAATGCTATACAGCCTTTCTTAAATCATATAAAACATATTTTGAAAAACTTATTTTAAAAAAAGTTATCACCACTGTCCTCAATTAGTTAATTCACTAATTTAGATATTTTTCTAGTTGCTGCAGTCATTATTGTTCAACTGTTTGCTGAATATATCAGAAAATAGAGTAAATTAGAAGGTTTTTATTTGACCACAACGAAAATCTGCCATATTTTAAGTCTGGAAAATATAAGAAAATTTGAGGATTTAAAAAATTCTGCCCAATTTCTATGTCAGCAATCAGTCATTAAAGTCGTGGGATTGCCGATGTTAATAGTAGCAGGAAAGATGGCATCAGAACTAAGTGAAAGAAATGAATTTCTTAGCAAAAACGGACTTTCTCAGCTTCAAATCGTGGCTCGAATGAAGATTTCTAAAGGAGCAGTGCATGGCACTCAGAGCAGAACCTGGATCAGTTGTATCCACAGAACGATAAGGCAGATAAACAGTGAAGACATTAGCATCAGAAGATCAAACATCGAGCTTTGAGGAGACATTGGGAGATATTAGAGCAACTCCATCTCAGATACAGAATTGACTAAAAAAAAAAAGAACGCAAGACTCCAATCGGCTTAAGTCCAAAGAGAACGAGTAGCAGGTCAAACACTTGGGGTGGGTTTAGACAGAGCAGCATTTCACTCTGGATTGTGGGAAAAATCAAGTTTAAAATCATAATAATCAAACTGCAGCCTTGGTTGAGAACAACTGGAACATCTGTGCAATCTAATGCAAACCAATACAACAGCTATGAATGAAGTCTTTACTTTCTATTTCTACTGTTTTGTGTGTTACTGGTGTGGACCAAAGATTAGAAACACTTTTCATTATATCTTAATAGCAAAAATAAAGTAGAATTAATGCATTTCTGTCTGGTAATATCAACAACAATATAGATAGATACAGCCTGATATCAGATAAAAGTGTCCACTCATTACACGCCGTCCAACTCAGTGCAGTTAGACTGACGCTAAGGTACAGGAAAAAAGATGAAAGGGAAAATATACACTGTAAAAAATAAAAAATACAGTAATATTGATATGAATTAATTTCCAGCCTAAATTTTACACAAGACCATGTGTATTTTTTTGTTTTGTTTCGCTTTAATGGTTTAACTTTAATTTAAAAGTTTCTTCTGAAAGGAATTAATTTGGAAATTTGATTGTAATTCATTCACAGATTTTCAGCAATATTTTACATTAGACATACATTTACAGTCAGATTTTTAAAAATGTATATATGTATTTTTGTGAGTTTTAAAAATGTTGAAAAAACTGTAAAATAAAACAAAAAAATCTATAAAAAGACAGATTATTGTACATTGTAAAATGCATGATTTAACACCATATGGGCAATAATATGTGCATGAAAAATAGTTCAGCTATTGCTGATTTATAGCAGAGCTGTTGGATTAGATTGCATTAGACTGCACTTATTGATAAAGTGCTTGGAGAGTCTATATAATATTGTTTGAAATGAAATCGGAATTTGTATTTAAAATCTTTTCTATCACCAAAGGTATGACTGAATTTGATCTTTTTATAGAGTTTTATGGACACAAATGTACAAATTCTTCATATAGAGTGCCAACTGCAATGTCAGCAGCGTTTGAAGTTTTGCAGTTGGACCGAAGTGAAAAGCCTGAAGTGCCGCTTTGTTAAAGAAAATACTGACAGAAAAATCTACCGTACATCCTGATCCAAACACATGGTGGCACGTTCTCCTCTGCAGCACGACATCTCCGAAGAAACACGTCATACATCAAACACGAGCAGCAAAGTTCAAGTCAGTCACGGTTACACACACTACACTGAACAAAACAAACAGAAAATATGCAGATCTAATATACCTCTGCTGCCTAAGAACCTCTAAACATTTGGCATAGTACTTATTCACATCAAATAATATTAAACACTATCTCAGGAACTATACATATTCTCTAGAGTTAGGAAGAATTTCATTACTGAATAGGAGGTGCTAAAAATGTTCTTTCAAGTGCTTCTTATTCCAGTTCTGTGAACCTGATGTGAACGAATAAAGACGAGGGAGGAATACTGGTTCCATCTTTGGACAAAAGGTGAATGTGACGATAACCTGAGGACACAAAACCAGAAGGATGAGGAGGCAGCAGGGATTCTTCACTTACTTATAGACAAGAGAAATGAAATGTGGAGTGTGATGGAAAAACTGTGGATCTACTTTATTAACCCTCCTGTTGTCTTCATTTACGGGCACCAAAAAATATTGTTTCCTTGTCTGAAAAAAATCCAAAAATTCAGCAAAAAAAATCCCCAAATTTGTGAAAATTTGCAAAACCTTCAGGAAGAAAATTCCAATAATTCCTCAAAAGTTTTCCTTCAAAGTTTTATTTTTTAAAAAATCCCCCAAATTTGGCAAGAAAATTCTTCTAAATATTTTCAAAAAATGAGTAAAAATCTTCCAAAGAAATCCTAAAAATATCTAAAGTGATTCCATATATATCAGTAAAACTTCTAGTATTTTCTTTAAGAACATCCACAAAAAAATAATTTTTTTGTGAATTTTCTTAAGAAACATTTTTAACATTTCTTTTTTTCCACCAAAAAATGTTCAAAGATTTCCCAAAAATGTTGAAAATGTGGACATCAGAAGTTTCACTGTGAAAATATTTTTTTTTTCCACATTTTCAAACTTTAAAACAGGTCAATTTTGACCCGCAGGACAACAAGAGGGTTAAACGCTAAACTGTTTTATATTATAATCTTTTTGCACAAATGTCCACAGACTTATCCATTAAATGTGACAGCAAAGCTGGCACTTAGAGAGATAAAGCTCATTGCAGAAGCTATATTATTGAAGGTTTTTCACTCCTACCTTGCTGCATGCAGCTGAGAGGCAGCGTATACTGGCCCACGAAGTCGTTCTTGGAGGTTTTATCGTAGTCCTCCACCACAAAGCGCACCATGGCCAGCTCAGGAGTGTGGATGGTGAAGCGCAGAGTGTCGTACCACACCGGGTTGAATCCTGGAAACAAGGACGAGCTGTAAATCTGTGTGGAGCTTAGCCAGATGTGACGCATTAAAAGTTGATTTCTTTCTAGTCATGTACCATTGTTCTCGATGTATCTGGTCTCCTGCTTGGCCTGATCCATGGGAACTCCGTGGATCTCCACTCGGACCAGAGGATCCACGATAGAACCTTCTTTGATGTTGACTTTGGGCAGCTGCTGGCCGCTGATCACCTTCATTACATACATTAAAGACACAAATTCATTCAGTGTAGTAAATTAAGGCACTTTTAAAAGACTTTAACTATATAAATCCTCATATCTGCTGGTGGATTTAGAGCAGGGGTGTCAAACTCATTTTAGTTCAGGGGACACATTCAGCCCAGTTTCATCTCAACTGGGCCGGACCAGTAAAATCACAGCATAAAAACCTACAAATGACCACAACTCCAATTTCTTCCTTGGTTTTAGGGCAAAATAATCACATTTAAAGAACTATCTTTTCGCAAAACATCATGAACAACCTGAAATTTCTTAAGAAAAATAAATTCGATTTCAACAACATTCAGCCTCAGTTTATCATTTACACATTACAACTTGCAGATCACTGAGCGTCTACAAAGGAACAAAATTTTTAGTCACAGGTATCTGGAACTGAACTATATAATACTTTACGTTATGATCAAAATGACAAGCTAGACAAAAAAAAAGACAAAAAAACAGCAAAAATGTTATAAAAATGAGACACAAAATGACAAAAATGAGACACAAAATGACAAAAGCGAGAAACAAAATGACAGAAAATGAGACGACACGAAACAACAAAAAAAAGGCAAAAAAATTAGACAAAAAAGTTTCAAAGCGACAAAGGCATGGACAAATGACACAAACTAGAGAAAAAATGACAAAAGCAAGAAACAAAACAACAAAAACATGACAAAAAACACAAGTGAGACAAAAAGGAAACACAAAACGACAAAAGTCAGACAAAAAAAAACAAAAACAAGACAAAATATTACAAAAATGAGACACAAAATGATGAAAGAACAATGACAAATCTAGTATTTTACTTTATGATCAAAACAACTTGTCATGGTCTAGAAATTATTTTAAATTTATAGTTTTACAAATTTGCAATTTGCAGTTAATCTCTGTGTAATTTTTACATTTTACAAAGTCATGCCGTGGGTTGGATTGGACCCTCTGGAGGGCCGGTTTTGGCCCGCGGGCCGCATGTTTGGCACCCCCTGATTTAGAGTCATAAACAGTAAAAACAGAAAGACTTATTGGAATTTCAGATTTGTCTTTGAACTAGTCACAAATAGCGCGCAGCTCCACCAGAGAAATTAATCTAAAATTAAAATTGTTGTATTCCATTAAAACCACTTTACTCTGATGTACAACTTAACCAAAAATGTGCATCAGATCATCAGAAAAAAAAAAATCTGCTCCTCTCACTGCAACTTAGAGGCCATGAGCGACTCATTTGCGATGACAAAAACAAAAATTTAGAGATCTTTAGGTTGAACTGCAGGCTGTGTTTTAATGGAGCAGGGAGAAGACAAGTATGGAAAGAAATTAGAGGGATTAAGATGGAAATAATCAGTAAAAAAAAATCTGTAATTCCTGAAAAACAGTATACAGAGGAGCTCATTGTTGGAAGAAACATTCTGCATGGTGAACGCTATACTTGCATCCTACTCCACAAGACATGTTTGAGTTCCCTCCACCTACAGCAATGCTAGTGTTGTTTCCATAGAGGTGAAGGACTTTATATTGCAGCGAAAAATGAAGGAAAATGTCACAGGAGCAAAAACACATCCAGAAACTGCCCAGGATTCAGGGAGGGATGAATAAGTACATGGATAAAGTGTCTCAAACTTGTACCTGTATGGTGAGGATGATGGGTTGGTAGTGGTCCCGTTGCTGAGGCGTCTCAGGGTCAAACCTCTTCTCAGCTTCCTTCATGAAGTCGGGCTTCAGGACATAACCACAGCGACCGTTCTGACTGAACAGTCCGTCGTTCAGATCCATTCCGTCCCCCGCTGTCTGAAAGTTCAACGCAACTGGGAGGGAGAGAAAAGGAAGCTTTACTTTGGATAATTTGACAAAGTTTAGAACACAAAGTATTGAGGCACATTGCAAGAAAAGAATGGAATTAAAGCTGCACTGGGAAATGTTGCACACTTGCAACTAAGATTGTTAACTTCATGTAAGAAAAAAGGAGACACAAACAATCAGCTGAGATCATTTGAACTATTTTATGGAGGAACAACTGGTTTGCAAGTTTCACTATGTTTTCCCTAAATGTTTGCACTATCTTTGCTGCCCGAATAATACAAATTTCCCCACTATGGGATAAATAAAGGCTGATCATATTGTATCATATCTCATCGTATCGCATCGCATCTTATCGTATTGCATAGTATCTTATTGTATAGTATCATATCTCATCTTATCTTATCTTATGATAAGGCTGCCAACTATCATTTAGTGAAATTGTTCCAAATTTGCATTCCTAGAATGAACCTTTGCAGTGAACAGAATATCAAAAAACAGTGATTACTATTATTACTATTACTACCATTTATGCAGGACTGCATTGGTACATGTGGGGCAAAAATGCTTTTCTGCGTATTATTCCATTACATGGCCAGTTCCCCTGAGGTTATGTCATTGTTTGTACTTTCTATCAATGTCTCAAATGATTAGATGAAATTAATATGACATGTCCAGGGAGAATAAAAGAAAGATTGAATTAGACATCAATGGTAACTTCATTTTGCTTTGTCGTGTTTGAAAAAGAAGAAGCAGCCCAAGGACAGCGCTCAATGCAGAAACAGGCAGTTCAGCACCATGGACAGCTCCAAAAGCTGCATCTTATCCCAGCGAATGAACAGTGGTCTGCAACATCTGTCACATCAGGCAACGCTTTCTTTTTTCATCTTTTTTTCCCCCAAATTATCTGCATCTTTACCTAAATGGTGCATGATTCATTGAAGGACAATCTGAAAGTTAAAAAATCCCATCACTCTTTTTTTTGTTATAGTTCCTGTCTCTGATAAATGGTGTAATTTTCACCATTTTTTGAAAGATCACATGCTTTTCAATGCTCTCAGCAGGTTTTTAAGGGTTTTAGGGCCAAAATGGTATAGTCTACTGCTTTTTTTATAGTCTGAATACTAAAACATGTTGAGAAATTTCAAAATTTAGCCAGCTGTAAAGAACAAATCTGCAAAAATTTGGCCCAGTGCAGCATTAATAGTAAAAACAGTAGTGGTCATAAAGCAAATGATCTGAGAGGAAGAGTCTAAGGAAGCCTGCTTGAAATCGAGTGAAATCTGTCTCTCAGTTGCAATCACCAATTTGGCACCCGGCATTCCACATTTCCTGAGGATTAAAATTGGAGGAGTCAGTTCGGAAGCCAGTGGGATAAACCCTGGTCAGCTGTCGCGAGTTATGGTGCACAAACTCTGCCCCTGAAGTGGAGATAATACATCAGAAGGATAGTTAAAGGTGTGACTGAGGCTGGATTTGAAAATAAACTATGAATACTGAATATCAAAAACATATATTTGTGAAAGAGGGAGCATTGAACTGGACTCACCAGCCTCTCTCAGGTGTTTTCGGGCTTTAGACTCTGTGAAAGACACCACCTCATAGAACTTGGAGTGGATGCGAGAGTGTTTGAAGCTACTGAAGTGGACACTTTTGCAGTAAACAACACAGTCGGAGAGCTCTTTGGACAGACGTTGTTTTGACTTCTGTGGAAATAAAGAGAAAAAGGATGAAAAAAAGTAGAAGATGACCAGTAGTTTCCTGTTTTTATGTGCTATACTCGCTGACCAGCAGTCACATAGCTCTCTTTGGAGAGTTTGTGCAGCAGAATGAGTAAAAAAAAGTATCAGAATTTTCACAAAAGTACTTGTGTTGTGTTTGTTTTATGGTTATTTTTCTATCTTCCTCATTCCAAATCCTTCCTGCATTGCTCTGAAATGTTCGTTTTCCAACTAAAGAAACAGCTGTAAGATCAGCTCAACACCAAGGGTCACTCAAGTCAAAAGCAACAGTTATTAAATTTAAGATGTTTAATCGCTTATCTGAGCATTTGGTTGAAAGATCGGGCATTTAAACTTGTGTGGATTATTAACACACTCAAATCACACGAGCCTCCTTGAGTTCGACCCCTGAACTGGCTCTGCATTCACATCAGCTGAATGCTGCTTGGGTCCTGAACACATCCTGATAGGGTAAAACCTTGTGATGCAAAGGAATCCTGTTGCGGGTGGAAGCACTGTCGCATATCAAAACCTCGAGACAACCCCCCTCTTGAATTGTGTAAGCGATACGGGACCACAATGCCAAGCAGAAGCAGGTGCGCTGCCAGGGAAGCTTCCATGACCGTACGGATCAGAGGCGTGGCGGCTCAAACAGCAGAGGAACAGCGGAGCCTGCAAACAGCTGCCTGCTTCCACATGAAAGTTGATCTGGCTGGTACACCCAGGATACAGGGCATCCCCCCCACCTCACCACCACCACCACCACCACCTTCACCCGTCTACCAGACAGACACACAGCCATCTCCAGACACTTAAACCATCAGCAGAGGCACCGTAGAGCTCGCATCGCTGCCAAATTCGACACTGGCCTCACCTCTGATGACTGTGTTGACAGGATTCCTGGTGTGGCGTTTCATGCTTCTCAGATGCTTATCAATAAACATGACTCTAAGTGCCCAATGACTCCTTTACACACTTAGTTTGCCGCACCGGACTAAGAGGTGCGTTCAGCATCCTCTAGAATCCCACACTCAGAAATGTGAAAAATCAATACAAAACCAATATTACATGTACATACACTACTGTTAAAATGTTTGGGGTCACTTAGAAATGTCCTTATTTTTGAAAGAAAAGCAGTTTTAATCAATGAAAATAACATTAACAGTGAAATTCGCTGTATTTTGGTAGATTTTTTTGTGAATGTTCTTAAAGAAACATTTTTTTTTTTTACATTTTTTTTCCACCAAAAATGTTCACAAATTTCCCAAAAATGTTGAAAATGTGGACATCAGAAGTTTCACTGTGAAAATATATTTTTTTTCCCACATTTTCAAACTTTAAAACGGGTCAATTTGTCTCGCAAGACAACAGGAGGGTTAATGTTACTGATCAAGATGATTTCATGTGGTTTATTGGAATGTTTTCTAAAATGCACATGATTTTACATTCAAAGCCAAATTAGAGACTTAAGAGTTTAGTTTTTACCAACAGAGGTGATTAATAACTGCAGTTTATTTGGAGACTGTACAACCTTGCAGAACAAAGCCCATCTTGGCCTTTCACAGCTATGACTGAAGGCATGAAATCGTCTCGTCCTTTCGGTCTGTTTTCAGAGAACTCAGCGGAGCTCAATTCCAAGCTGCATGTCTGCGGCAGGAGACATCAGAGTCACGAGTGGCGGCTCAGTGATGAACCTTCATTCTCTCTTTCCTCCCAGCGTCTGTCTCTCACTGTGTAAACAGATCACCTTATCTAACACCCAGTGTCTGCTCCCTGCCCTTCAATCCTCTCCATTTTTCATGAGGAATGACAGAAGTTTATGCAATCCTTTTCCGCTGGATAAAAAAAAAGGCAAACACATTCCAAGGGTGTCTCTCGAGTGGCTTTCTGCTAAACACGCCACCAAAAATATCCACATTCTTTGACTTTTAGTTTTGCTTTGATGATGCTCTAAGTTGCAAGTAGGGCTGCGATTAGTCGGCATATTTGAAGATATCAACATTCACTATCACTACGCAATGTCAGATATTTTTGGCAAACAAGACTCTCGCAAATTATTGAGCTGTAGCAACCAGACGATCAAACGTTTAGTTTTGAAGAGCTTACAGGATTGCAAAGAAACGTCGCGAATTCAAGTACAAGTTGTGCTCAGAGACGCGTTCAAGGTAAAGAAGGCTGAAACACGACCAGCAGTGAGTTTGATTCACGAGCTGAAGGATCAAGTTTGGGCCAAGAAATACCTGAAGACAGATTCTGCATCGATACCAGACTGTGTTTAATACACTGTCTGGATCTGAGGCAAAATAGTTGGACTGATACGTAATGAAAAACCAGACCTACCTTCAGCCTGCGACGGACACTCTCACGGTGAAGGTTATTTTCGTCTATTTCTGCCGCCTCGTCTTCATCGCTGACCTCCCCGGTTAGAGAGTCTTCCACCATCCCATTGAAGGTCTCCTCGAGACCTCCAATTTTCTTCGCCTTCACGAGAATCTTCCCCTTAAGATCCTAACAAAGAAGAAAAATGAAAATGCACTGTCAACCTGAAGTTTGATTTTTAAAGAATTCATACAAAATATCCACCAAATGTAGTTTGCTCTGGAGTACTTTGTCATCTTCTACCACATATATTCTTTTTTTAAATAAAACTTTAACAATGGTTTGGGCGTTGAGTAAGTTAAATTGAACTGATGATGTTACTGAATGTATGTTACAAAGATCAGAATCAGCAGACATAGTTCAGCACCATAATACCCATGAACTACTTTGCATAGGCATTTGATAACTTGAAACTCATTTGAGTATCATTTTGACAAGGATGTGCTACCAGTGGTTAAGTTAAATGAACACAGTGATGATATGTCTCAGTAGCTTTGCTTCTGAGTCCTAAAAAACTGAAAGAAAGTTGAGACAATGTTTAGACACACATCTGGACCGTTCCTGTACTGTCATTTTGCATTGAACTAGAATTACAGCCTCCATCAGCCAGTGAAATGCAAGTTCAAGACTTGACCTTCTGGATTTAAAATGCTATAATTTCACCATTTTATCCTATTAGACACATTTGTAAAATTATGCTATGAATTTCACACAATTTTTTTGATTTATGGTCAGAAATGTGTTTTCTGAGGTCACTTTGAAAGTGACCCTCAATCATCAAACTCTAAAACTTTGACTCCAAATGGACATTTGTGCAAGATGTAACAGAAATCTCTCCAGAAATTCCTGATTTATCTTGTTCACAAGATTGGGACAGACATGAGATCACAGTGACCTTGACTTTGATCACCAAAATCTCATCAGTTTGTCCAAGAATCCAAGTAAATATTTGAGCCAGATTTGAAGAAGTTTCTTAAAGATCTTCCTGACATTTCAAGTTCTCCAGAAAGGGATGAACAAGAGGAATTTGACCTTTTACCACCAAAATCTAATCAATTAATCATAGAGTCCAAGGGAACATTTGTGCCAAATCTGAAGAAATCCCCTCCAGGGATTGAAGAGATATCCTGTTCACGGGATTGGGATGGATGTTGGTATGGACAATCTATAAAGATAACGCCTTAAGCCTCAGATGTCTCTGGTGTTGAGGCATATGCTTATTAATATATGCTTTGTATTTATTGGCTAACTGATAGTCAGATTCTTCTAATTTAGCTTCCCCACACCAGATGCTATCACCTATGGCTAACTGAGGAGATAGCATGTTTAGCTAGCTTCTAATTTAGCACTAAGTTACGTTAAAGTTTGATTTATGAAACAAAATTTTCTAATTCCAATTAAAGAACAGCACAGAAGTGGACATAAATGCATCAAAATGTGGATACGTTGATGGGTCCAAGTCTTCATTTGCATCAGCTATATGACCCCTAATTGATCCTGATAGCGTCATGCTAGCAGAAGAAGTAGTCATGGTGGAGTGTCTGAATGTGCACAAGAAGCATATGTGACAGAACTGCTGCTCTTTTGGAAAGCTGACATACTTTAATACTGGAAATAGAACAATGGCGTATCCAGAAGTGATGACATGTATCAATCTTTAATGTCGCTCATCAAACACTGCTGGTGTGTGAGCTGACAGAAAAAATCATCAGTGGAGGTATTGTGATGCGACTCTATCTTGCTCTCTACACGATTATGCTCTGAGAGAAAATCTTCTTCACTAAACCAATAAACTCCTCCTTTCTTTACAGTTAAACCATCCGGTACCACACAGGGTGAGTGAGACGGCTCACCTCAGGAGACGGCAGCCCGATGGGGGCCTTGCCGTCCAATGTGCTTTTCAGCAGCTTGTCACCGAGGATGTGGTTGAGGTGTTGGGCCATGACTCTCTGTTGCTCCACACTGCAGTGGTTCTCGATGGACAGGATGACTGGATATTCCGATACCTGGATGGAGGAGGAGGGTAGAATGAAGGGAGGGAGCGAGCGAGATTGTAATTTAACACTGGAGAGCATTATCGAGCGGAAAACTGATACGCCGCTGCCATACACCCGCGGGTTGTGCCTGGCTGGCTGAAAGACCAGCAGATGGACGGACAAGAGGTCACGAGGCCACAACATTCAGGTGCAGACAGACACTCAGACACAGCAGACTATGACATGCATGTGAACCTGGTGCTGTTGGGTTTGGCATGAGGTTGGCATTCTCTGGATGTCATTGCACAGTTGTACTCCCTCTTACAAACATAAAATGAGGCACTGAGTGATTTGTTGATGCAGCTTTACAGAACAGTGAAAGAAATAACAATTGCACTGCCAGCATGAGGGGATTACAAAACACGCTTGGAGCTCTTGAAAAGTTCTGCCCGGACCTTTGAGATCATCTTTCACCGGTACATTCACACCTGACCATCTCATATTTGTCTGATTCTTTTCCTGTGTATGTTAATAAGTAAAATCTGTAATTTTTTTGCTTACAGGTGTTGGAACTAAGACTTTTCATAAAAATATTTGAAGCACTATGAGTAGGAAAACCACGATTTTTCTTTTAGTCCAGTAACAATGATATATAACTCTTCCAGGTGGGACCATTATTGAAGTGGTTTCAACTATAATGGCCATAAATGCAAAAAAAAAATTATTGATGGCACCATACAGGCTTCTATTGGTGCCAATCACAAAACATGGTCTTCGAATAAATGTTTAAACTTCACCTTTCAGACAAGACATGCAACTACCTTAATGTTGAAGTTATGAGCAAACAATGGATGCAAAATAAATTACCCCTACTAGCAACATTCCATGATGTCAAGTTAGGTTTGTCACAAGCTCTGGAAGATGTCAACCAAAAACTCGGCATTCAATTCTACACTTCTCCAAAAATCTACAAAGTGGCACAACCACCACTGACGATTCTACCTTAAAAGCGTAGTTGCCCACTGCAGTGACCACATCCTTGAAGAGTATCTTGGAGGTTAAAGTGTGTCCATGATAGACGATGGGCTCTCCGTTGGCACCATCCCAGCAGTCAACTTCCACACATCGGCAGCCGCGATTCAAAGCCCTGAGCAGCAAGGACAGGGTCAGGGTCAAAGAGGGGGTAGAACATACACCGGCTGACCTAATCTCCTTTGCTGATGCTATTAATAGAGCGATGTTTGCATTAATAAATTTGATGAAACAGAATTAATCATTGTGACGTAAGGAGTCCCTCTTTATTTTATTAATGAGCGTTGCAAAACCAGTGAATGGTGGAAGATTGGGCAACATCACAGTACATCTCATTACCCCAGAGAGGCTCAGTGGAGCAGAGGAAACACTGAAATCTAGGAAATGTGGTCACACAAATGGATTTAGACAAAATCATCTTAGAAATTATTCACATAAATGTATGTTTAGGCAAGCTATAAACCGGATATTGTTCAGTTTTTGAGTCATTTTTGGTATTTCTGAGCAGATTTAGACATGAATATCATCATGTTCTGGTATGTCTTAGGTGTCACTCTGAGATTAAGGGTTTTAAGGGAAGATCTGAGCATTTTCCTCCAATTACTTGTTTCCTAGTCAATAATTCGGTGGTTTTGTGAAGAATTTAGAGGACTTTGACACATGAATTTGAATCACTGATTAATTCCAAACCTTTCTGACAGTGCCAACCATTGAAAGAACAGAAGGAAGCAAATAAGCCACATCCTACCATTTAAATTTACATAAAAATAGCCCTCTAGAGTATAAATTGCTGTCTGGCATCCCAGCAACTTTACCACACAAGTAGTCGACTAGCAAGCCTTGTGAAGTCATTCCTGCAGCGTTACCTGATGTATCCCTCCACGCTGCTCTGTCCCCGGAGCTGGTCTTCCATCAGGTAGGTGTTGTGGGACGAGGAGATGAAGTAATGGCTCAGCGGCTGGCCCATGTCCTGGAAGACGCCCCTCCGCTGTGGGTTGAAGATGGAGCCTTCAGCGGAGCCGAGGTACATCAAGAAGCCGTCAAATGTCATGGCGTTCAGCACCTTGGCTGGAAATACAGCAAGGGTGGTGTCAGATCATTCTCACTCACCACTCAACTTTTAACGGTAACAGCATCAAAAAAAACACCTAGAGTCTGATTTACAGTCTGTGTACCTGTGTCTGAGGGTTCGTAGCGTTCAATGAGCTGCTTGGCATGTTTTTGGATATCACCTCCCTCCAGCTGCTCCTCTCTCAGGAAGTCCTCCAAGTCGCTCTGTGAAAGCTTCTGACCATCAGCTGTGTACACCTGGAAAACCCTCAGGACGTCTTCTCGCTGGGTCAACATTTTGTAGAACAGCACAAACTCATCGTCCTCCAGGCTGCCCGACTGGGACTTATCAGCCATCTGAGAAAAGAGAAAGGAAACAAACTGGATGTCGAATCCTTAAATGACAGGAACGGCTGTAGTTTATGTGTTTCAGTCGGGGGGTCTCACGGTGAAAAGACGATGAGCGTGGTGTTCGTTCATGTCCACATTCATCATCTTCAGCAGATCTTGCACTTCCTTGAAGTTCATCCTGCCATCATTGTTCTTGTCGGCCTTCTTGAACCAGTCACCGATCCATCTGGGTACAACTCATAAGGAAAGATAGATTTGGAAAAGATAGACGGTTAAATCTGATAATTTTGCCTTTGACTATTAGCGAAGGATACTGGTCCAGCTTCTCCCTCTCCCCCATGTTCTCCAGATTCTCAATCAGCTTCTTCATGCCCTTGATCCAGGACTGTGCTTCCTCAGCAGACTCAGCCACCAGGTCCAGGTTGCCTCTGCGACCTCGGAAGACCAGCGTGAAGCATCGGTCAGCTGGGAACTCATCTGCGATGCTGAGGAGCACCTCGCTCTGGTGGCCTTCTCGTATGGCCTCCACATCGCCCACAGAAACTGGGGATAAAGAAGTTGGATGGCATTAATCTTTTATGTCATGTATAGTGTAATATACTCAATGTGCTCAGGTAATGCCCAGGTAGTTTCTATATTGGAACGCTATTCTTGGCCAAGGTCCAATCGTCAAATACAAGAAAATCAATTTGATGCTTCTAAACCATGTTGAATTCCATACAATGGAATTCAACATGGTTTACTACTCTGATATACACCCAAGCACACACTTCACTGAATTCATTAAATTCTTAAGTTTTTGGAGATTTCATTAGTGTGTCAAGTGAGTGTGGAGCAATGGCTTTTGGAGGGCAGAATAAAATGTTCTAGCACTCCCAAAAATGGTCCAGATTTATCTCTACACATACATAGTCAGGATCAAAACGTAGCTACAAGCTTTATCTATGGCATTGTGCTAACAGTAATTCTGCAGCTCCTCAGCTTACTGATTCTCAATCTTGCAATATGTGTCTTCCTGTTTGTCTTCTTGCTTTATATTTTTATTCTTAAGTTCGACCTAAAAGTATCCACATTTCAGCTAAATATCTTAATTCTCAAAGCAAATGCACTTTTCTTCAATAAAATACAGAGTTTTGAAGTTGCACGTTGCTTGTCTTTGTAGTTCAGTGAATAGTGCAGCAGCCTTTGAGTCTCAAATTTACGATGCCAGAATTTCTGTGCTCAAATACTGGCATAAGGGCGTCATTTGAATTCAACACTTCCACAAGATTACAGGACTCTGTGGTGTAAAAATCATCATAGTCAATGGCACCTTTTAGCTATAGCTAGGTTGTACAAAGCGCTTTATGTTTATCATTCACCTGCTCTCAGCCTATGTTGGTAAAGCTGCCATGCAAGCGTCCCATGACACACTGAGGGGCCATGATTGAACAACCAACCTCGCAGTTAGTGGACACTATCACCTAAGCCACAGCTGCCCATTAGCAAACAAGAAGTAACCAAACATGTGTTATGGAAGTCATTTTTGTTCTTTGCCTCAGACTTTGGGGAAAAAGCAAAACATGATAAAACATAATTAAAGCTGCAGCAAGAAATCCGCCATACCTTTCTGCAATCACTCCGAGAATTGCTCATTCTAGGTAACTACGTGCTTTTCAGTTTATAATAAGTCAAACTGTCTGCTCTGGAATAGGTTTATTAGGTTTCCCACTGCTGTATTTTACTGTGTTTAGTTACTGTGTGTGTGTTCTTACATGTGGAGTGTGTGTTGCCAGCCTTCTTGGACTTGTACCAGATGGTCATGCAGTCTTCCTGCAACTTGAAATATCGCTGCTTCTTCCAGGTTCGAGACTTGATTTTCCTCATCACCGTCCCCACCAGCATGGACTGGAGGTTATCATCCCCCTGAATACCTGAACAGAGGCTCATTCCAATAAGCTGTTCTAGTTTCATTCAATGAGTAGTCAAGAATTTATACAGATTATCCTCAGTTTAATATCTGAATGCAGCTAATGCAGAAGAAAGAAAAGTTAACATGACTTACGGAGGACACCGCCTGTGGAAGCCATTCGTTGTCTTCTCACGCTGCCATCTAAAGACCAGACCACAACAGGGGAAAGTGGAATTGAAAATCACCACTCATTGCAAAATAAAACCTGAAACAAGAAGTCTAATTAATACTTTCAGCCAAGAAATACTCTGTACTTACATATGTAGCTGTTTTATCTCTTTGCATTCTGTTCGATTTCCCTCGTCAACTAAAAACGACACTCGAATAAACAGCTGCTCTGAGACCTTCTGCCCTCCGACCAAACAAAACCTCCACTGGATGCATCAGACGCCAATCCCAGCCTCATTATTCAACCCTCCTGCTATTTACAATGACACCAGGCGACCTGTTAAGCTGATCTGTTATGTTTTCACTCGCATTCTGTCCTGTCCTGCACTTTTTGTTCCGAGGCTGTGTCGAGCTCTCTAAGCCAACTAATCTTCCAAAATCCCCGCCACCTTTCACTCCCGGCCTGAATTAACTCCACACCGATCCAAAATGACAAACCCGTCATTTATGCCTTCAACAGAGTTCATTCTTTTGTGCAGAATATCTAACAAACAATATTAACTGAACAAAACCACCTTGTCTGCGATACACAAAACAGGCTAAAGTAAGATGTTTTAAATTGATTAAAAGACAGATAATGCACACAAAAGTGCAACATAAAACAAACGAAAAAGTCAAAATAAGGAGTTCTGAATGAAAATATTCGGTTTTAAAGGGACAAAATGTCAGCTGCAGTGTCACATGTGGTATGTCTACATTATATATGCACCTCACACTTACACAACGAAGCCAACAGTGCACAGGAAAGGTTGAATATGTCTTTGTACTTATAGAAAAACAATCTGGCTGAATAACAAGATGCAGCATTTTACTGAAAAAGCAACAACATGCAGATGATTCTATGTTTTCTTGCAGGTTAAATCCACCCAAATGTTGAATTATTAGACTAGACGGACTATAAAAGATAACAAAGGAGGAAAAAGATCCATAAAGTGTATCTGACCTGTTGCAGGATCATCTCTGAGTCCCGGTCGCTGCTGCAGAGCTGGAACAGATCATATGGCCGGCCTGGTTACTGCTGCTGCTCCTCTGCATGCCACGCTGCAGTGATCAACGCAAGCAACAACTGAGTCAACACTACTGTGACACTCGCCCGTCCCTCCTCCTCACCCCCTCCCTCCCTCCCTCCCTCCCTCTCTAGATCCTTTCTAACCTGTTGCATCCTCGCCTGTTTGGCCCTGTTTAGCATTTCTTGACCTGTCCTGAGAGCTGTCTTCATTACCGTCCTCAGATCAGGAGAAGCGACAGGATCTTTAGCTTTGCATTATACAATATATGGTCGGGGTGAAATCTTTAGTTACGACATGGACACACTCCCTGAGCTGTAAATTAGATTCAGGTATTTAGGAAGAAAAGCAGGCTGCACACCCTGTTCAAGAGATTAAAAACAGAGAACACGGACAAAAATGCTAACTTAATGGAAGATTTGTTTATTTATTGCATTTTGTATGAAGTTCATTAACATAAACTATTCATGGTGTCCAAACTTGGGGTTGTTGTCTTCCCTTGGTTGTCGTTTTGTTGTTGGTCATTTTGTCTTTGAAGTTATCTTTGTCGCTGTTTGGTGCCTGTTTTCTTCCCTCCTAAGAAATCATTACATCTTTTTGTAGCTGTTTCTTTCCGTTTGCATTCATTTTGCCTCTTTGTAATCATTTTGTGGTTTCTGTCTTCTCTTTGTAGTTATTTTGTCTGTTTGTAGCTGTTGTTTTTCGTTGTTTTGTCTCTTTGTTACTGTTTTGTCTCTTTGTAGTTATTTTGTCTCTTTATTGCCGTTTTGTCTCTTTGTAGTTGATTTGCATTTGTAGTCAGTTTGTCTCTTTGTAGTTATGTTGTCTTTTTATTGCTGTTTTGTATCTTTGTAGTCTTTGTAGCTCTTTTGTCTCTTTGTTGCTGTTTTGTCTTTTTGCAACTGTTTTGTCTCTGTAGTTGAGTTGTTCTTGTAGTCAGGTTGTCTTTTTGGTGTTACTTTATCTCTTTGTAGCTGCCTTGTCTCTTTGTTGCTATTTGTCTCTTTGTAGTTGTTTTGCCTCTTTGTTGCTGTTTTGTCTCTTTGCAGTAATTTTGTCTCTTTGTAGTTGATTTGTCTCTGTTGCTGTTTTGTCTCTTTGTCTTTGTTTTGCAGTAATTTCAATAAGGTTCATTGACAGCATTTTTATGGCATCCTCACTTTATTTTAACTTAAAATCTATAAACACTGTCATGTATGCAAATAAATGTTTACTGTATGCAATAGATGCATGTGTATGTACACCATGTGAGTATGTGTACAAACGCTGAAATTTTCTTTGCGTGGCTATGCCCTCCAAAAGTCTGTGAACAGTAAAGTTCACATTTTTACAACTTTAGGGGTTTGAATTTGACTTTAAAACACAATGACACAAAAGTAGAGAGAGTTTTTAGTCTGCATTTCATGCTATTAAAGCACAAATGATATGTCACTGGGAGTTGTGACCCCTGCAATATTGAAATCGAACTTGCATAAATCTTCACTTCTTCTGTACATTCAAATCAAAGTTTATGTAATATACACAGGTAAAAGACATGATGTATTTATGTATATTTGATGAAAAAAGTTACTGTTCTTTGAAACTCAATTATTAAATATTTATCAGTCAACCTTTTCAGGTGACATACAGGGAGACTGAGTTTGCAACACCTAATTCTCAGACCAATCATGTCCCTCAATGTTGGCAACACTGAATTAGTGTTTTCCACTCGAGTCTGGCAGCCGTTCCATTGGCAGAGGGTAATACTTGGCAAGTTTCCTCCAGATTTGGCCAAAGACCACCTCTGTCTCATAATGTCAGGTGGAGAACCAGCAGAGCTCCACCACACAGAGCCAACCGTCTCACGTTACCAAGACCCACAAACCAAACCCTGATGAACCCAGTTTAGCAGCAGGTTCAACCTCAAATTAACAAACGGCTCCCAGTTTACCTCTGGAGTCATTACTGCCATCACTTATGCACCTGAGAGCTTCCACGCCAAAGCTGGTAAGTTTAGAATATGAATATTCTCTTCTCTCTGCGGTCTTCACCTGTGCTCCCTGCTCAGGTTCGGACTGTTGAATAATTCACAGCTTCAGCTCAGCTTGCCGCCTCATATTACACAGACCAAGCCAAGACTAAAATGGAGGGGTTCCCTCACAATGACCTCAAGCACAAAAACTACAGTACCCAGCAGCAACCTCTACAAAAGGTGACTTGAAATCATTCATACCAGACGTCCCAGCGGCGCCTAGTTTGTTGAACAGCTAACAGCCAAAGCAAAAAGCTGAGTGTAGAAACATCATGGATGCTTAGATTTGAGTGTATTTTCAGAAGTTACAGCGTCTAAAGCACGAAGTTCTCAAAAATTCCCAATCTAAAGCCTGATAATAACTACAGCTCAACTTTGGGATGGATTTTTACTCAGAAAAAGAACTGTAGTCTTTAAACATCCAAGGTGAACCTCTCATTTTAACCTCTACAGCACCTGAGCAAACCAGGCTGAGACGTTTATTGGATTGTATTTAATTCATGTATTTGAATGAATTAATTCAGCATTTTTATGAGTCATACCTGAGTCATGGAAATCTTTCCTGTAGCCAAAAGATGCTGCGTTCAAGAGCAGCAAGAGGGATTCTGGTGCCTCCATCTGGTGCATCAGGCTGGTCTATACAGGAGCAAACAAGTGGGCAGACTTTTAACATGTAAGCTGAGGTTGGAACTGAAGACTACAAGTTTATATAAATGTATATTAAAAAAATAAAAAAACAATCAATACCTCTCTCTGCTGCAGAATACGTCAGTTACTAGCTGCATAATTTACCTGAATCTTGTGTTGGAAGTATGGCTGCAGGATACCGGAAAAAAAACTGACATTACAATATATAACCATCACATATAAACACTTAAAAAGGCATCTGATGTACAGAGATTTAAGCTGTCAAATAAAATAGTGGCAAAGGTTGTAAAACATTCAAGAGAGAGAACCTGATTTTGGTCAGCATCAGCTTTTATGTGCTGAAATATTTCCTTCAGCCTGACCATGGCTACACAATTATGCCCCAAAAATATAACCACAATTATTACCTGTTTATTACAATTGTTCAGTGATTTTACATTTTTATTGCACTTACACTTCAAAATGAAATTCAAGTAATGTTCATTTACTTTTTGAAACTAAAATCCCGATCATGATTGATAATGCAGTAACTGTGCTGCAATAAAATTGACATTGCATTTTAAAATTGTGCTTTTCAGTGTTTCCATCCAATCTTTTCACTCATTTTGATGTGCACATGAGAAGCCTGTATGCCAATAAAACAACAAAAAAAGAATGTATCCAAGAAATCCAAACAAATTATGTGCTATCAGACAGACTTCTCTTGCAAACGAGAACCAGGTGAGTTTTCTTTCTGTATTAATCAACATTAAAACTTCTAGTCGAATGTGTGCCTTTACTTCACATTGCACTTTCAGCAATGTGACAATTGCTGCACACATTTGTGGATGCTGAAAATATAAATCAAGCTGATGGAGTAGAAGGATGTATGAGATGAAATCATCTCTGGCTGTGCAGCATCCATCTATTATTTAAACTCTTGATCAGCGTGCTCTTAGATCTGGTGTCTGATAAGTTTTACATCCACAGAATGAATGAGCTGATCCTGCTTTATGCTTTGCAACAATTTATTCAAGTCAGTTGCAGACCACATGGCAAGGCAACAAATGTCTTTAAAAACGTGGATCCATGAGAACAGAAGTGCAGAAGCTCAAGCCGTTTGCTTGCACATCTGAACAGAAACATAAGGAGGCAGCAGGTTTTTCTTTTTGTTCCAAGTCTCTCATAAAAACTGTGCCGTCCACGATCGAAGGCTTGTCGTTTGTTTGGCAGTTCCTTGCTGGTGTTCCTTGGGGTTGGGTGAGGAGCAGGAAGGACGGTCACTGCGGGGGGAGAGGAATCCCCCGGGGGTCGGTCACCTGACCCTCCTGCAGGTTCTTCACCAGCTGGGCCAGCCAGCGCTTGGTGGTGGTGTCGTCCTTCAGGACCTGAGCGAAGGTGGTGTCTTTGAGCTGGTCGGGGAGGCACTGTCGCAGAGCTTCTCTGGCTCTGACCGACATTAAACACTCAGGTTAGGTACAGACACACTGACTGAATCACTTTTACACACACATATGCACAAATATATACCGCATATCGCTGTTACAACCCTGGATAGTTTGAGTTGAAACTTTTAATCTTGTGGCTTCTTTTATCTGCCAAAGTATCCTTGGGCAAGACACTGAGCCCCACGATGCAAAACATGATACATGAAAACTCTGCCTTTATTGCAAAGTTTTACGTTTTTAAAGGTATACAGGGGGTCCTCAACTTACACCAGAGTTCCGTTCATACAGATCAATGTAAGTCAATTTTTGCCGTAAGTCGGAACTCCGGAGAAAATGTAAACAAAGCCGTTAGGTGCATCACGATATTGATCAGTTCTTCATAAAAGTCACAAATAACAATGACTTTCATGCATGTATGAGTCATTTTACAAGAAGATTACAGAATATGTTGCACTGTTTTTACAACTTGATCTAATAATGTCGATGTTCGTCGGTGTTTCGCTCTGTTCCGAGCGTTTTATTACATCTAATTTCACTTCCATGGTGTGTTGTCCTTAAGGCAGAATTAATGACATACTTTTATTTTGAAAAATACGTTGTTTTGAAGTTGTCTTCTGACAGTTGTCACTTGCTGTCTGCTATTCTGATGTTTAATTTTACACACACGTGTTTTTCTGGATGCACGGCTCTCTACTTTGTAAACGCCACAGAGGCAATGTCATAAGTAATTAATTTCATTTTTGGACTCACTGGTTAAGTTAAAAGGGTTTATTTACGTGCATTTATGTTGTTTTACTCTGTTTTTCTTGCAGTTTTCACTCTGTAATGTCTATCAAGAAGTCAAGTGCAAGCAAGCACGAGTTTAACTAATTGGACAGGTGCAGCTTTTACCATCACCATTTTCTTTGACATCAGAAAAGTCTGACTTACACTTGGGAGCCATTATGAAGGGCAAAGAGTTCGTGAATGTAGAACAATCCAAGGTGGCGTACAACCGGCGAATGTAAACAAAGCCGTTATAGTGCTGTGTGATGACGTATTCATCCGCTCCACTCATCAACTAGTTCCACGTAGAGACTGTTTGTCATTTATGCGTTATGACATTTGGATACCGATTTCTGTACGGCAGTACTGGTCTTCTCTACATTCAAATATAATCTCTGAATCCCAGAACCTGTTGGCAGGTTTAAAGGTGGCACGCCATCTTTAAAAAAACATTTATCAGAACCAGAAACCTGTAAACCTGCAAAACTTCAGATCACGGCTTAAAATTGTGTTATTTCAGCAAAATCCTTTTATTCTACACATCATTTTTAAATGATTTACCATAAATTATCCCTTTGTAGAAACTATATTCTGTAAAATAATTTTAAAATTCTGCACTAATTTTGCTGTGACGTCATAAAAATTTAGAGACTGTTCCGCTGAACTGCAGGCAGTGTACACAGTGCAAAGAGAAGACACATATGGAAAGTAATTAAAAATGTAAGTAAGAAAATATCTACAGTATTTTTTTGAGCACTGGAAACATCTGTGGGCACAAAAATATTGTATATGTTAATTACACTTTTTTTTTTCAATTTTTGTGAAATAAATAATAACTTTTGTTTTCTCCTTTTTTATAATTCATGTCATTATTATTGTCACACTACACAAGAGTAACTTCCGAGTTCTTTCTACTTCTAGCCATGGTTGTGCCGTTTCCATAGAAGTGCAGGAATTTATACGGCAATGAAAAATGAGCCCACAGTGAGCAAAGTCTAATTTTGCAGCTCTGTCCATCATTTTTAGCAGTTATGATAAACACTGTGCTCACTAAATCTAGGATCTGGGAAACCTGACATTTAAGCTGTAATAAGGTTTCTTCAACCTAATGTTGATGATAAACCAGATCTGTTCCAGTCTCACAGGCAACTTGCAACCTGAAGTTCTGCATTTCTTTTCTCCTGATGTTTAATTGTTGGTGTTTTCGACAGTCTAAATACCTGGAGTTGTCAGACAGCCGTAAGTAACATCGCACTACATGCTTGAGGAGGCGAGCTGACGGCTCTTTGGAGAGCTGCAGGACCATTTTACCCTGAAACACAAGAACAAACAGTGAGCACAAAGAATGCAAATCTGCACACAACTGTATCTAATACTGACTATTTATAGGACATAAAAAAACTCACTAGAATCATAGCGACATGAGAGAAGCGCTCGTATGTTTGGCAGATATATGCCAGCCCCGTGTCATCCAGGAGAATCTTCTGCAGGATGAAGGTAGCAACCTGGAAAACAATTATTTCAGACCCTTTGACTTATTATTTTTTTTCCTGAGAACCTAAACTACAAGTAGCTTTCCTCTATTGATCTCAGATGAGAAAATGTTTTATGATATTGTGATTTATAAAGTTAAAATCATTCAACTTTTGTCTTCTCTGCCTTTAGGGATTCACTGGGAATTTAGCATGAATTTGAAACCACTTGTTAGCCTCAGATACAACGATACAGTCGGGGCAAAGTACCGTTTTGGAGAGTTCACTTCCAGACTCCATGATACGAAGGCACAAAGGAATTATCTCTGTGGTCAACAGGAAGTTGATCACCTCTTGCTCATCTGTTTTCACCAAAGCACCTGGACAAGAATGAAACAAGGAACGAATGAGACTAAGCTCTTTAATAAAATTACAGCATTATATTTAATTTCAACAACTGAAATTCACACAGTATAGTCATATGTTGGGATGCTGTCTGTAAAAGTTTTCCTTAAAGAACCCATATTGGGTCCATTTTCAGCAGATTAATGAAATTTCCACAGGATAGCTTTCCTTTTTTCAGCTCTAAATACTCCAAAGATGATTCATTTTTACCACAACTGTAAAACCCCTGGTTGTAGCTCTCTTCTAAACAGGCTGTTTCAGTGTCTGTAGCTTTAAATGTAACTGAGCCGCTGCAGTGCCCACCCCCTTCAGGAAGAAGACTCTCTCTGCATCTCTGATTCACAGCGCTAGTTTTCTAACTTTCTCTTTGAGCGATTATTTGAAATGGAAATTTAAAATTTACAGCACAATGACTGTATTTTACTCAGTCCATGTGTTTTATGTGTTACTATGTGTTTGGTGAGTTTGTCAGATGACCCCGCACTTTTAAAATTAGTAGTTCCACTGTGCAGAAATAGCTCTGAAAAGACTGTTAGTTATTATTTAGTGTTATGTGTTTGAGTCACTATTTCATGCTTGTTTGGTCGTCTAACAACAGAAACAAAAAACTATGTAAATGAGAATATTTTTATTGGAAATTTGGCTGTATTAAATTGCAGTATATGTGACCATAGAAGCAAACAGATGTGAAAGACACAATTATGTCAATCCTTTCCTCAATTTCTACTTTAAAACGGACTAAAATTCTGACCAGCTTGTAACAATGGCATTCTATCTAGTTGGGGACATACACAGCACAACAATAATGGATTTTCACCATATTGGACTTTGAAAATTTAATTATAAATCCGTAGAGGAATGAACATTTCTTACCTATGACTCCTAAGCTGGTGAGGCGGAGGTATTCAAACGGCCGTGTTTTGCTGACAGTGTGTAAGAACGGGTAGAGGAACAGTGGGATGTGTGCAGCCAGGAAAGCCGACCTGTGAAGGACAAAACGTCACTGTGAGCAACAAAAAGTCAATAATCCCCTGCTGGTAAAGCTCCACCACTATTTCACGGGGATGTTCCGATCAAGTTTTTGTGGGCCTGATCCCGACTGATCCTTTTAATGCTGAGGATCTCAGTCAGTCACAACATGTCTGGTCTGATACTTCTCTCCAAATACAAGTTGAGGGTAGAGAGAAACTGAACTTTTTGCAGCTTTAGGGATTACAATTTGAGATCAAAATGCAGCAACAGAATTAATTTTTTCTATCGATTAATTTATCGACTGACAAACTGTGTTATAGTACAGCATAGCATGTAAACAAGTGTTTACACATGAAAATGCAAAACTGTAGATGTAGTCTGGAAACTCCAAAATGATAAAAAAAATAAATTTTAAAAAAGATTATTACCTAAATCAGTACCACAACTCCAAAAGAAATGTAAATTTCTAGCAAACGCCTTTACAATGTGAAAAATTTCTGTCTGTATAGTAAAGAAAGTGCAGGATTTTTTCATATTAATGTGTAATGATTCTCTGCCTTTGGTAATAGCTTTGAACTCTTTAAAAAGTTCACTAAATTTGCTGCACTGATGTTTTTAACTCATATGTATGGTGTGTTTGACACTGCGTTTATAAAATTTGAACTTTTGCAGTGCATCGTGGCAGCTTGGTAGTATCTGCTGGTCTACATCTAGTCTTAAGTAGCTGCATTTTAGCCACAATTTCATCCTCATTCCAATGTCTGACAACAAAAATAGAAAAATATGGAAATGAGAACAACTTTCTTGGGAATTTCACTGAGTTAAAATACAGTTTATGTGAGCACAGACAGCAGGAGAGAGAATTCCGTTACCGTGTCTCTGGATGGGAGGCAACACACTGGAGGAGAGCGAGGGCGTTACAGACTCTGTTGGACTGGTGTGCTGTCAGGGTCGGTGGGTTGATTGATGGGTAGATGTTGACGATTTCCTGGAATTGTAAGGGTTGGAAATATAGGTTAGTTGCTTTTTTAGAATACATTAGAGAAAAAAAGGTCTTTGTTATACGCTGAACACATAACATTGCTGCTGCATTAATCAGTTATAGTGACGGCATTTTGTCTTTTAGAGATAGGCCACTTTTTGGTTAATGTTCCTCATGGCTTCATTCAGACATACTGAACAGAGTGTTGAAGAGAGCCACAGTAAGAATAGACAGAACATCAAGTTACATGTAACACATAATAACGCATTAAACCAAGGACTAGATCATAAAAAAACTTGCCAATACTGCTTTTGAAAAGTGAGCTGGGTATGAAGTTGACACGTTTAGATGTCATCAGATTAATGGAATATAGTGTATGTCTGAAAGAAGATTAATAAATCAAATGCAAAAGAGTCTTTTAGTGCCCTTTCTCTATCCTAAAACCTGTGGAAAACCTTCCCCTCCTCACCTGCAGCAGGGCCGCTATGGTTCCACAGGAGTGCCACAACATGGGAGCCAGGTCCGGCACCGACTCCCTCTTCTTGCTGAGCTCCAGGAGAGCGTTCTCCCTGGTCTCTGGACTGGACAGCTCATTGATCCACTGGTAGATCTTCTCTCTGTCCACTTGTGCCAGTGCTGTGGTTACAGCCTGGAGACAACACAGATTAATGTAGCAGCAAGTTCTGTCTTGTACAAAGACAACACCTCATTTAAAACTTGTCAAGGTTGTATATAGTGTTATCCAAAGTTGTTTAAATCAATCCAACTGGACTTTAAGAAGGTTTCTTGAATGAATGAGAACCTACACAGACATGTTGTATATAGTGATTATAAACTTATTATGGTAGCTCTTCAGCAAGCTTTCAATATACGACATCAAAGTGAAAATCATTTTAAGCTAGTTTTCTTGTTTTCTTGTCTAATCTCCCATAAAACTGAAGTTATAACCAGGAGGCGGACAGTGTAATAGCAAGTGCAAATTAATTAAATTGTACTGAACTAGATATAACAGAGTGGCATGGAAATGTATCTTTTCACTGGCTGAAGAATGTATTCTAGTTTAGCATTCTGTGACATTAGCCTGCATTATATGGACATGCTGCTATGTAGCTTAGCTCAGGCTAACTAGCTAATTTGAAAGTTAGCAGTTGTGTTTACTTACTGCTCCTGCAGCCAACATTCTGTGCAGCGTTTGGATTTAATCCAGTAAAGGGCTTTTAAAAACCAGTGGTACAATTTCTAACCGATTCTAAAGAACTGAAACAGAATGATTCTGCCGAAACACTGCTGATATGAGGCTACATTAGCATCTGTCAGCCGGAAGCTCTTCTTCTTCTTCTTCTTCTTCTACGAACTGGTTCATTTCCGCCGCCTGCTGGTGTAAAGTCTGAACGTACAACATTCGTTTAAAAAATAATACCTTCTTGATCAAATTTGACAGCATGAGATACAGAAATATGATTCGATAACACTTAGTATAGATTATGTAATAATGATTTTTAAAAAAAACCTTAAAAAAATATTTTATTTTTCTGAAGGTTTTGACCAGAAGCTTGTTTCTGCCTCATATTTTTTTGATGTTTCTGTGTAAATAAAAAAGAAATGAGTTGAGAAATGATAACATATTGTAGAAATTTTGGAAAATGACCATCTCATAAAAATACAGTAATTTTCCACACTTAAAATACATTTTCTGGTCTTCATTTTACATTCTTATCAAAGCAAAAAAAAAAATTAAATGACATTTTTTCATATAAAACAAACCTGTGTAATTACACAAGATATTTCTAATTTAACAAACATGTCTTTGTAACACTACACAACCAATATTTCTTTTTCTGTTTATTGTTACTAATTCTATCTATTTTTAGGAATAAATTTACAGTAATAAACTTGAATGTAAGCATTTCATGTATTCTAAATTGAGAAAATATTTGTGAAATTGCGATAAGTTTGCGAACAGTCCTGGTTATTTAAAGTTCCTGGTTTTTAAATGTTATTTTATTTTTGCTGTTTTTTGATATTTCTGTGTTTCAAAAATACTTTAAAATATTCTAAAATTAAGAGGACGAATTCAGTACAACCACAGATTTGTTTTTATAATGCACTTTAAACACCTTTCAAATTAGCATTACAAAGAACACAACATTGGACCAGCAATGTTATAAAGTTAACAGACTTTGCCTACACTTCATTAGTACAGCTAGAAATCGATTCTGATAAATATTCACTTCAAATGCAAATAGAATGTGTTGATGTTCTGCTTCAAAAATGTGCATGTTGATAGTTCTGACTTAAATAAGCTTGTCAGTCAGAGCTTTTTGAGTTTTGTAGTGTGTCTATGAAGCAGTTTGTGTTTCACTGTAGAGTTACAATACCTGAAATATCTATTTATATCACCTGTGTTTATATTCAAAGTTTCATTACCAGTATTGAATTAGTGTTTTTGAGCAGTTGTAAAAGCCCTAATAGTCCAACAGAGGGAGACAGATCTGCATCAGAATCCTGTAAACTCAATCATACACTCACATAAAAAAAAAAAACAAGATCTTAATTGTGTTAAATGGTGTAGACTTTGCTTTTCACAACCACGCAGCAAACCTGCATGCAACAGTAAATAAATGCTATTGATGCAGTTTGTGAATGGAAGTTTTTATTACAGAAAATTAAACACAGAAAAAGCTGCTGGTGCTTGAATGTGAAACGCAAGTTTTTATCACAGTCTGTGGAAGAATACGTATTTGCCCAGTTGGAATTTTATATTAAACCGATGGCACCTTTAAAAATATCTTAGAAAAACAACCTACTTTTTCCTTGACTTTACATTCGGCATTGAAGTTTGTTGACAAAATGTTAATGTTAAGAACAGGAGTCAGCTGTGTGGAGGTTTGACATCCGGTGATTCCTGACGAATGTTCCTTTGGAGATGAAAGAGACAGACTGTTAATAATAATGTAAAAAAAAATAAAATAAAATGTAGAATAGAATATGAAAATATAGACATTGTCATTTCCACAGAGCAAATAGTGGACAAGTATGGAAACAAGAGTCAATTTTCTTTGTAAAGCATAAAAAAATCTACTTTATTTTTTTCCTGTTCTTCTATTATAACTGTCGTATAGAACCTGTGGATGTTCTAACAAAGGCTTCCTCCTGTTCTACTCACTCTGCATCCTTCAAGTTAAAGGCCTCCTGCTCTGGACCTGCAGCTCTCAGGTCTCTAGTTTTGGCACCAAGATGGAATCCTGCAGAGTCACAGTTTCACATCACTTTCAAAACGTAAAGTCTTTTTATACGGAGATGATCGACACCTCGTCTGTCACGTTTACGAACACAACAGGAAGGAATCCATTATAGAAGACAAGGAGATAACAAGAATTTTATTACACTCTAGCTAACTGGAATGTAAATAAGTACATTTACTTTTGCAAAAAGACTGTGATTGAGTGCAAATTTGAGGTTCTTGTAGTTTGTCCACAGTGTTCAATAGACTCCAGTCAGACTGTTTTACCTCCAGGAATAGGGAGTCCCAGGTACATATCATCACCCCTAAACTAAATGTTCAAATGCCTGTTAAACTGTCAGTGAAAAGATCTCAGTATTGCGCTTTTTCCAGCCATGTTGCTCATATGTAAACATATAAGTGCAGTAACGTTTAATAATGCAAGTACAATTTATGTGTTTGTACCTTAGTAAGATAGCAAGACAAAGTAGAATTTCAATTAATATGATATTGTAGTATATAATTTTAGTTTTTGTTAAAATAATCAATTCAGAATTCTAACGTTTAACACAGGAGACAAAAATGACCTGAAAAAAGGGTTCTTGAGGTCCAGGATGTTTCCAGATCTGAAGCCTGATTGGTCGACTGTGGCCGTGATGTGGATGTCGTAGCTCTGTCTGGTGAGACAAAAGGCCAAAGTTGGTACATTTACAAGAAAAAGGCTGAAAACAAACCTCCAGGGGTGGCGTTAGCTTCATTAAATCAATCATTTGTGACCTATTTTTAATCTTATGGTTCTGTCCTGGCGGTCAGGTACATAGACATGAGATTATTGTATGAGCCATGGCGACAAGAAACAACTGATGCATAATCAGGAGTTCAAATGATTGGCTGATGAATTAATAAGTCAACGGACAGACAATTAATTGGTGATAATTTGGTATTTAATTCATCAGTTAGGTGTTTTTTTTTTAAAGGAAAACGCTCTAAATTGTCTAGTAGCAGCTTCATAATGTGAGGATTTGCTGGATTCACAGACGGTGAACTCAATGTCAATGTTGTTTGATTGCTGATCAGACAAAGAAAGCAATTTAAATATGTTAATACAGGGTTTTACACTGTTTTATATGACTATATATTAAGAGAAGAACCAACTCTTCATTCTGAAACCTTAAAAACAAACTCAGACACTTTGTATCTCAACAAGATTTAGAAAACTCCCTGCTGTTAAGACAATTAGATATTTGCAGCTCCTTCAAAATGCTGCATTTTGTGTTTTTTCCTTTACATGGTTTATCTTTTTTTTTTTTTTTTTTTTACCTTTGCCTGTTAAGTAATGTCAAAAATGTATATTTGTGACAAGATGCTCTAGAAATAAACTTACTTGCTAAGATAAAGCACTTCTTCTTGGACAGGTTAAACCTCTTAAGCAAGATAGGAAATGTGAGAAATGAGAATGCAACTTACTAAACTATAAAAACTGTAATTTGTATGCTTGTGATTGTAATTTTGCAACCCTGCAAGATGGGAGAAGACACTAAATAAGTAGTACCGTGTTGCAGAAATCCAGTAGTATTAAAAAAACAGTGCATGGCTCTAGTCTGGGTCCACTGCTCTGTTGATAGCTCAGTCTTATTAACATCACACCTACTTGTTGTTAGCGGCCAGCAGCACCGTCCCAGACAGAGTTTGTCCCAACTTAGCGAATAGAGGCGTCTGAAGCAAACACCTGATCTGAGCCCAGCGGGTCAGAGGCTCAGTGGGAGCTGTGGAGAGCCACACTGTGGACCTACAAACACAGAAAGAACCGGAGAGTTTACCACTCTGCACACTGACTTCTAATGAATATGTGGATGAAGACATGAGCTGATATGATTTTCAGCTGCTCAGCTGCAAACTTTGCTACAGTATGTTATATCCTCCCTGTCTTCCTGCACTGAAAATCATTCAAACCATCAATCAGTCAAAGTAGAAGGAAGTCAGAGTTTTATTTACTTGGACCCCCGATAAGCCACATCAAACCAGAAGGCGAATCCATGGACCAGACCAGACTGGAGCAGAGTAAACACAAAGGGAATCTCCACTCTGGAGGCACAGATTTCATTTCTGCATTTATACTGTAACATGTATACACAATATATAAAATAACTACTATATAACAGGCATATCATTTATCTTATGCATGCTTTAAACCTTATAAACATACATTTAAAGCTTCAACAAGCTGAAAATGTTGTAAAATAAAGCATTGCTGATGTGACTTTAGCAGTCAAACATGATGATGTACCTGTGTAGATCCTCTTCTTTAGCCTCCATGAAGTTGATGCAATGTTTCACAGACCTGGCCATCAGGATGTGCACATCAAATGTGTCCTGGAATGCACATCAACTTTAATACAATCCTTTGCTCATAATATAAGAAAAAGTAATTTCAAACAACCATTTGTAATTTTAGGCTAAAATGTAACACAGTTAAACCTTGGAAATGGTCAAACCTGCAGCATAACATTGAGTTACCGTAGTTCAGACAATTAAAATATAAGTATGACAAAAGCCTAAATAAATCCATTTTAAATCATCTAATTATTGTGATCAAGTTTTCTGTTAAAATTAAAATAACAGAATGTTCTTAAAGGATCTTCATCGACTTATTTTGCATCTACAATTTTCAAAATCTTCACTACTTGGTGAACAAATACTATGTTATACGGTTGCTGTTCTGTCACCTGCAGTAAATGTAGGTTTTGCTGTAACTCACCACTATCGGCTGCCTGAAAAACTCATCCACTGCAGCGCTGTGAAGAGCACTGAGGCTCACACCGTAGAAGCTTCTCTGCTGCCTGAAAACAGCAAAGAGTGGATATCAAATCATTTGTACGTTCAACTGATCGACATGTCTGGTAGCTCATGTGTGACTGTGAGGACTGGATGTGAATCAGTAACGTTAAAAACAAATCTGGTGTGATGAAATGGAAAGAAAAGGCAGTGTTAGTTAGCCTCACTACAAACAATCAACCTAGCTTGGTGTTTATGCAGAGATTTTATGGTATTATTGTGCACCATTTAGCAACTTTCATATCAGATGTTCCTTATTCCCTTTCACGTTGTGTGTATGAGCTCCATGGATCGTGGTTCTTCCTGCTCCCCCCATTGCTGGATGGTTTTTTATTGTTTCTGCGTGGGCTCCAAAATAATGATAAGCTATTATTTGCACATTAAAGGATGGACATTTTCAGCTGTGAACATTCAAATGACATCTTCTGAATCAGTATTTTCTATTAAATCACTTCTTGAAACCCATTTCTACAGGCTTGCTTTAATGTGATGTCATCTATTTCTGCTTATATTTCTATTTTTATTATTTTTATCGTCTATTTTTTAAACTTTATCTTTTTTATGTTAATTTTATTCTCTTTTACCCATTATTTATTTTACCAATTTACTATTACTACTATTATTCTAATTTTTAGCCTTGTGTTTATGGCATTACCATCTATTTTCTCTTATTCCACTTTTTCTGACTTGGATGGGGCATTTTATTATTGTATCTGGTGTTGTCATCCTAATTTATTTTGAAAATCTTTTACCATGTTCATTCTTAAATTATTCACTATCCTTCTTTTCTTCATTGCATTGTCTATAAACCCCTTTGTAAATTCAGTTTTTAAAGGTTGCTTTATTAATTAAGTTATTTTTCAATAATTTATTATCAAATAATAGTTTTCAATGGAACTGTGGCTCAGGTTTGTTCATGATGGAATTGTTGGTCTCTATTATATTGTAAGGTCTTCGTATAAAGTTCTCTGAGACTACGTAATAATTTGCTAAAAATAAAAAGGTATTTGAATTAGATATTCTGCAGCATTTCCCAAATTACTGAATTAAACACTGTTGGTCTTTATTGCTATTTTGATTACTGTATTGCTGCATATTTAAGATGTTTAAAATCTTAAAGTTTCAAACTTTGAGTGATGCTGCTGTAGTTATTATGAATGAATGCATTTTTGAAACACTGCTGAAATAGTTTGGGTATAAAAACATCAGTTTATAGTTTACCTTCATTCCTCAAGGCTGACTAAGCCTGACCTGCACATAGTGGTGGAGCAGTGAAGGGCGCAGAGCATAGCGACACTCACACACACCGGGACGCTTGCATGCACAAGCAAACTGCAAAACAGAGCTCATATTGTTTGCAGGAATTTTGCAGAAATACATGAATACAGCAGAATGCATCTAATGTGTGGAAGAAAAAACAAATAGGTGTAGTCTGCAATATACAGCAAAACAACATAAGTCTTCTTTATTTTTATGACTAAATTGGGGGGAAATGCTTTATTACATTAGAATAAAGTGTAAAATGTTGTATTGATCTATACTTTCTGCTGTGAGGACCAGGTCTCTCTCTTATCCTTCTTGAACATTCAGGTCTAATAAATGCTGGTACATGCAGGCAGTGTAAAGTATGGTGTCTCAACAGGAAAATACTGATGCTCCGATGTTAAAAATGCCTCGATAGTTTTTACACGCTTAAAGAAAAACCCAAGCCATCAACACAAAGTGGACGTCTGCATAATTAGCCTCACCCTAACTGGTTGAGGCAGATGGCTGCTCTCACTGAGCCTGGTTCTGCCGGAGGTTTATTCTTGTTTTTCCTGTTTTCTCTCTCCCACTGTCACCAAAGAGCTGCTCAAAAGGGAATCTTAGGATTTGTTTGTGGTAAGGTAATTATTTAGCCTTACCACAAACTTTTAAATGAACTAAAACTGAACACGACTAAATAATTAGCTACAAATTTTTAGCTTAATTCTGGGGTAGGCAGTGTTTTTGACCTCACTGGGCAAACATTTCTTTCAGTATATTGTAATTTACATGGTCTGAGAAGAAACTAGATTTCTGCACCTCCCCAGGCTTTAGAGAATCTAGCCATTGATGGGAGATTTTAGCCAATCAAATGGGTTTCCATCCAGATTAGGTGAAAGAGTATAAGGAGAAACCAAATCAGCAGCGGGAGTAAGATTGGGATTTGAATCTAGCAGAAATGTCAATGGAACTTTTGTTTTGACAGTTTTTGCCTGTTTAAAGTGCATGTCATACGCCTTTTGCTTTGTTTTGTTTGTATTTATTTGCCATTTAGCCTTTTCTAGATGTCTGTCTACAGCAGCTTTAAGATCATGTCAGTGTCAAAGTCAAACAGCACAATAAACAGTGACTGGACACAGTGGAATTGTGAATTCTGCTCAGTCTAATCTTAGTTTTTTTAGTCTTTTTGCAAAGGCATCTCAACCGTTCACTTAAATATTCACATAATATTCAATTAAAATGATAAATCTTCAGCCATTTGAAATTATATTGGTATATGGGATCAATATTGTCCCTTTCTTATGTTTTAGAAAACAGTTCTTGCTTTAACGTTCAAGTTTAAATGACCGGTCGTGGGCCAAATGATGTTTGAAGTAGAAACTCCAGAGGGAAAACTATATTCTGACACAAAATCTCTGTATTTACTTAAGCAGAAAATAAAAAATAAAAATCTGCCTCAACCAATATGTCCAGCCTACAGCAGCGCATGCAAGTCAAATCCTTTTTTGCTGTGTATTAGTCAGGACTGAAGTCGAGCGTTTTACACCCAACAGGAAACACGCCTGACTGAGGTCAAACACTGAGAACACGCATGTGTGTGAGAGAGAAAGAAAAAGAAAAAGAAAGGGAGCCAGTGTGTTTGTGTCCTCATGCATGGATTTATGTCTGAGCATGCTTGTGTGTGTGAGAGACCAGAAACTGGCTTGAGCGTAGTGTTCAAAGTAGAGCTGCTCGTCAGTGAAGGGAGCCAGATGGATATCACCATAGGAGGGAAACATCAGACCTGGAGACAGAGCGAGAGAATGACAGAGAATGACTTAGAGAGACATCATGAGACACAGATATAAAACATTACAGACAGACACATGTACACCAAGGGGATGGTGACAAATTAAACTGTTTATTAGGGTAATTTATCATAGAAATCCATTCATCCATCTGTCCATCTGTTTGTAGATGTTGTGGTTGTAGTAGCAGCAGGTTAAGACTAATGGTGATGGTTAGAACATAGATCGATTGATAAATCAAGAGCACATTGCACCAATCCATCCTTCCAACTCATTTTCCTGTCATTTGTGTACAAGAACTTGAGATCTCAGCATCTCACCTCCAACCCAACTGAAGCAATCCAAGTTTCCAGCAAAGAACCTCAAACAGAAATGGTAGCCAAAACTGCAAAAATACTCAAAAGTTACAATAAACCAGCATTATCCTTTCACCTTGCTTTGTCTGCTCTTACCATTGGGTTTGAGCCATTTCCTGGCGTACAGGAAGTTCCCCATGAGCCTCTCATTGAGCAGCATGTAGCCCATCGGCTCCGAGACGATGACGTCCACCATGTCAGGACAATTGACCTGCCGAACCTCCCTGTCCAGGACCCTGATCCGCTCAGAGAGATGGTTGCTCTGGACCAGGATCTGTACAGAAAACAGAAAACATCTGGATAAAAACCACATAAATAGGACAATGATATATACAGTTCAGCACACTGGACTCTGTGTATGGGACGTTCCTGAACAATCCTGCAGCTTTATGTAGTGGACATCGTTTTTATAGATTTCCCTTCTTTCCTCATCGGCTCTTTTGTGCAATTTGGGTATAGTAGATGTGGCAAGGAGAAGAAGTCAGTCAAAGCGTGAGTCAGCGTAGGAGTGGCTTCCAAATATGTTGTTGTTCCAGTTGAAAACAAAATCAAATGTCTTAGTTAGAGTGTATCAGAATGAACTTCCACCTGGATGTTTGTATGTTTACAGGCTTTGAACTTTTTGGCATCATTTCACAGTGAAACAGGAAAAAAATCCTGTATTTTTTTTAGCTTGAGAAGTGCTTTAACTCTGAGTCACATAACTTTGTCTATGAGGAAAATGAATGGAATTTTGCTTCTGGAACCAGGGTCGTCCAAAATAGCTGATCTCCTTCACAACTTCTGTTTTTGTTTTTAGCGTTTTCGGTGAGGTCTCACTTCAGGGAGACAACAGGATTGTATCTTTTCCTGTCTTTTCCAAGATCAAATAGTTCAGAGTATTTCACCCTGAACAAAAAATGCGTTTCCTCACTTACCTCTAGTGGTTGTGGTTTTGCGATTCCAGAAACAATGCTGTGTTCTGGATAATCCACAATGTGCACAGTTTTTATAGTGTAGCTTCAAAAAGGACAGAGCATTCGGAGACTGATCTGTGTCCAAACTTGTAAAAATAAAATCCAAACTCCAACAGTCGTTTGGGGGAAAAAATTGGACTTTGCGGTGAGAAATTTACAACACTTCCTTCTGAATGCCTACCATGAAGCAGATACATCTGACATCGTCTCAGATCTTTTAATTTTGCATTTATGTAAACAGGCTTATTGTTGTTACATTTAAAAGGGTAGAAAATAGCATGCAACTGCAGCCAGTGATTGTTAAACTTGAGTGAATGTGTATTGAAACTGATAGATTGCTTCTTCTATGTTGGGGATGAGTTTTGAGAAAAAGCAGCTAAGAAAAGGGACATCTGGAACGGCCTGCTTAACCTGCTGCCACCATGACCTGATCCTGGATAGGCTGAAGAAAATGGATGGATGTGGGTGATAAATGGTCCACATTCATCATATATAACACCTTTTACCCCTAGGAGGATTGTGCTTTACAATGTTTATGGCTTTCAGGAAGCACTGACTTGGAACTTACTAATTAAGTCTCTATTGTATTGGAAGTCTGCTTTAATGGCTAATAAAAAGCTGATATAATCCCCAGACATTGGTCTAAGCCCTGTACTGTGCATAAGCATCTCCTTGTAGCCCCCATGCTACTGAACTCTGGGCCAGATGTTGCCGCAACCCATTAACTCCCCAGAATGCTACGCTCTGCATGTGATGTATGTACTCAAAGTCTGTGTGTGTGTGCTATCTAGTGCAACGCTGTGGTTTCTCATAAGGCGTTAGCACGGCCAAAGCACACAAAACATTATTCTCCAAACTCTGCATGTGAGCTCACAGTCAGAAGATTCAAGTCTTGCTAGTAGATTTGTCAAAGAAACTCAAACAATGGTAAGAGAATAGTTTCACAGCCAGTGTGCAACGTTGAACTTATACGGTTTTAAAGCCAACAATATGATGAGAAAAATTATGGATGTACGATGCACTGACCTTTGTGTACTTGGCCATTGGGCTGGAATCGACTGCATACACTTTGGAAGCTCCTGCCTGGGCTGCGAAGAAAGACAGAATACCAGAACCACAGCATACATCCAGAACCACCTACAGAGACAAGAAGGCAGGATGGATTGTGAATTGGATTTTGTTACAATGTGCCAAGATGGGTTTTAGTTCAGACGATCTGCAGCCTTTTTCCTAAAGATATGAGGTCAAACAGTCCATCAGAAAAGTCTCCTTAAAGTGAAGCAGTGCTCAGATGACACTAAATTTGATTCAATCAGAGACTTGTTCAAGTAAATCAACTTGCAGCTGCTGTTTAAAAGTTAGAAATATGACTGTGCCTCAGGTTTAACACAAAACATTGCTCATTAAGTAGCATTGTGACAGTGGGAAACATGAACATAAACTAAGAAAATGCTAAATAAAGAACAGCTCAAGTACTGTCAGAAGAAGGCATTCTGGTAGTAGTCAGGTTTCTAAACCACTTCTCAGGAGGCGCAACAAGCCCAAATGCTGCAGATGTGCTTTGGCATTCCAGCATTTACCAGTGTATGACTGGAAAAAGTGTTATTTACTCATGAATTCGGGTTTGAAAGTTGCTGCTTTAAAGATTGGACACCTGTACTGACTCAACTCCACACTGACCAAGGTGAAGTAGCACTCCATCCTGTGGTTTGCATCTTTATGGAGAAGGATTCATGCTGGGACAGGATAAGGAGGCCACACACACCTCAAAGCTTTGACTTAAAGACACTAGAAGATCAATACTGTCATTGACTTTCCTCCACAGTCGCCTGACCTTTACTAACCCTACATTTAAAACCTACAGTGTGTTAGATAACTAAGTTGTAGCATACCAAAGTTCTGTGTATAAGTATACAACAGAACTGTGCAATGTCACCTAAATGTCAAATGATTCAAAACTGTATCCCCGCTTAATAATTGCATTAATTTTAAAGTGACAAGTTGAGTTTTTCCTCTATGAATGTATCGAACAAACCACAGTATCACATAGTACAGGATAAGTGGGCTTTGGACACTTAATAAAGTAATGTTTTCTAATGTAGCGTCTAACTAGGAGCCCACCTTGTCCCTGAAGTCAGCATCATTGGCTAAAATGGCTCTCTGATAGGTGGCGGTCCTCAGGTAGTCCTGAAGTAGACTCTGCTGCAGGCTCAGACAGCTGTGGAACTGTAAACACACAAAAACACACAGAACAACCAACATGTATTTGAAGTTTCAGACTTTAATATCATAATGTGTAAGTGTCTACCTGGTAGCACTGTGTCGGGGCATTTTCAGTCCTTGTTTCAAACACCGTGGGGTGTCTCCTAGAAGCTGCTTGGCCTCTCTCTGCATCCTCATCTCCTCTCTCGTCTCCTCCTCTGCAACTTATCCGACTGTCTTTAACATCTCCTCTCTTCAGTAACCTCTGGAAGTTCTTCATATCTGAGGAATCAAAGACCACAAGATGTTTTCAGAGTTACATATGCCAGATATATCCAGGATGATGAACAGGATGCAACATTACACACCAGCTGCCGTTTTGAACTGCAGCAGAAGGCTCAGCTTGCCGATGGTGACCAGGAAGGACTGACCTCCGACCTGGCAGCAGTCCATGTCCTCACAAACAGTAAACTGGAAAACTGATGCTCTGTTGGCTGAAAAGATACATCTTGAAGCTTAAGACTTCTTTATATTTCAGACATTGTTATTTACAGTATCTATGTTACAGATAGCTTGTAGTATTCTGATTTCCTGATGCACTGAAAATGGTGCACACTCAAAATACTGATGTGATTTAGGATGTTTTCTTGGTACTGCACTAAACATTACATTTTAGTGCACACTTTTTTCCACTACTGAAGCTTTCTTCGTCTGTATTCTCAATCTATTCTAGCACAACATCTGTGTTTGTATGTAGATCTGAGTCTGTGTGGTCCTCCAGTAATCACCATCCTGCACAGTGAGCTGCTGAGCCTCCAGTCCTTTGGTGAGGAACACAGTGAGTTCCTGTTCGGCTTTCTGTCTGAACACATGGACATACTGCTCTCTGATCACCTCCGCCTGAATGTGCTCCTCCTTTAGAAACACAACCAGAGCACAAGTTTTCATATGGGTCAACTGGTGTCTTCACAGCAAATTGGTAGCTAGTTTGACATCCGAAAGAAATCTAGTGAGGTTGCCGTCACATATTTACAACTTGAGATTCTTGTTAAGACATTTCATATATTAATAATCAAACTAATTAGACTAATACATGCTTTGTGCAGTCCTCGGCTCAGTATGGCATTGTTATCTAGTGTTTTATGATAATAATTTGTGCACTAACACTAAACCAACTTAGCCAAAATGCAACTAACTGAGTAACGATTCATCAGAACAGTAAATGTGATCGAGTCCATCTCCAGTTTTACCTCCTCATGCGTCTCCATGTGGGCCTCCTCCGATCTCGCCTCCTCCTGCAGAGTGAAGACCCTGACGGAGAAAGCCAGTGACTCCTCACTGCTCTCCTCCATTCTTCAGTGTGGAAGGAAGCTGCTGGTTGGGAAGAAAAGTAGGCGAGGAGGAGGAGGAGGAGGAGAGGAGGGGATGGAGGAAAGGGGGAGGAGAGATGGAGGGAAGAATAAGATGGAAAATAGGGAGAGCAATGGGGGACAGAGAAATTGTAGCATTTCCGTTAAAACTTCCGCTCCAGCAGCACTTGAACCAAAAGAAATAATTTCCCCAGTTTATATGTTGCTTTGTTGGCTGCTTAATTGATGGTGTTGTAGCTCCATATATGAAGAAAAGGAGAATAAAAGCTAAATTTGCAGCTGTAGAATGTAGAAGTCAACAAAGAGAAGACAGAAGTGGAACAACAGAGAAAGATTCTGGTCGAGAAACAGAAAGAACTGGACGAGGTGAAAGAGAAAATGAAGGAGGCTTATCTGAAAATGAAAGAGGAGAAGAAAAAGGTGAAGAAAGACATGAAGAAACTAGAAATGGAAGACAAGAGCGAGATCCTGGAGCAAGAAAAACTAGAAATCCAGGGAAAGATTGATGAACTGGAAAAAGAAAAGACAAAACTAGAAGAAGAGAATAAAGGACTCCAGGACAAGAATAAAGAATTGGAGCAAGAAAAGACAGAAATGGAGGTGAAGTATGAGAATCTGCAGAGCGAGAACCAAGATTTGAAGCAGCAGAAAACAGAAACAGACGACAGAAATAAAGAGCTGCAAGAAGACAAGATGAAGCTGCAGGAAGAGACTCAAGAACTGGAGGCAACGCAGCAAGAAAAGGAGCAAAAGAAGAAGAAGGTGGGCTGCTGGAGCTGGATGTTCAGGAAGTCCTGAGGTGGACGAGACTCATGAGCTTCCTCTGACTCACCCCTTCCTCACCCTTCACTCCCCCTTTTTCTCCCTCCTTCAACTCTCATCTTCTTTCTGCCTCTCCCTCTCCCATCCTTCTTCCATTTCATCCTCACCTCTATCATCCAAAATACCTCATCTCCTCACCCCATCTTCTCTCTACCTCACCTCTACCACCTCTTTCCTCTATTAACCCCAAATCCCTAAAAAAAACTAAAAAAATAAAAAAACAAAAATATTTCGTGTTTCTACATATTCTCCATATTATTTATTACCTCATTTTAATTACCTGCATTATTTTTTACTTTTCTATTCTATCTGTATTATTTTTTTTCAGTAATGTGAATTAAAGCTTATTTGCAGATATACTAATGTCTGCAAATATAAGAATGTCAATTCCCAGCAATAACATAAAAAGAAACACATTAATCCATCGTGTTTTCATCAAAAAACTCTGACCACATGTATTATTTGTGATTTTATCTACTGTATATGATTACCAGCACCTACTGCTAAGAAAAGTCAACATTTTCTTGTATTTTGTGGCAGTTTTGTTCATCACTTGTAGTTTCCTAAATCTACAGGAACATTTTTATAGCAAAAATACAGATTTTGAGTGGAATTTAAGTTTCAGTTGAACAAGGTCTTCTCTTACTCATGATTTAGAGATTTTTAAACTAAAGAATCAAAATCAATAAAGCAGAACCAGAGATGTCTTCTTTTTTGTCCCACACATATTTCTTCTTTGTCAAAACCCGATGCTAAAAGCAACGTTAAAACAACAATAACGGCCAGATGATCATCATTCACTCGCACAAATGTGACCACTTGAATTTCAACTAGCACACTCTCAAAAATTGGTTGCATATGTGACCATTTTGATTGCAGTCTGGGGCCCTGTATATTGGATATTGCAGACCAACACTCCCTCTGCTGGACAAACAGCATGACTGCAAGATGCAACATGACATCAAGTACTTTGTCTTCGCAGGGTCGGATAATGTTCGGGCACTTACAAATGAAAAAAAATCACACGAATGAGGACAAAACATATTATGTAAATGCAGTATTACATGCACATATGTATGGATGTGTGTAGTCTGACTCACCAGATCAAGGCCTCCATCCCCACACCATCACACCTCCTCCTCCATGCTTCATGGTGGAAACCAAGCATGTAGAGACCATCCATTCACCTTTTCTGTGTCACAAAAAGACACAGCGGGTGGAACCAAAGATCTCTAATTTGGACTCATCAGACCAAAGCACAGATTTCCACTGGTCTAATGTCCATCCCTTGTGTTTCTTGGAACAAACAAATCTCTTGTGCTTGTTGCTTTTCCTTAGTAGTGGGTTTTTTAGCAGCTATTTGACCATAAATCCCTGATTCATGCAGTCTCCTCTGAACAGTTGACGTAGAGATGTTTCTGCTACTAGAACTCTGTGTGGCATTTATCTGGGTTCTAAACTGAGGTGCTGTTAACTTGCCATTTCTGAGGCTGATGACTTGGATGAACTTATCCTCAGCAGCAGAGGTGACTCTTGGTCTTCCTTTCCTGGGGCGGTCCTCATGTGAGCCAGTTTCATCATAGCAATTGATGGTTTTTACGACTGCACTTGGGGATACATTCAAAGTTTTTGCAATTTTCCGGACTGACTGACCTTTAGTTCTTAAAGTAATGATGGACTGTCATTTCTCTTTACTTAGCTGATTGGTTCTTGCCTTAATATGGATTCTAACAGTTGTCAAATAGGGCTGTCAACTGTGGACCAACCTGACTTCTGTACAACACAACTGATGGTCCCAACCCCATTAAGAAGGCAAGAAAATCCACAAATTAACCTTGACAAGGCACACCTGTGAAGTGAAAACCATTTCAGGTGACTACCTCATGAAGCTCACTGAGAGAATGTTAAGAATGTGCAAAGCAGTGATCAAAGTAAAGGGTGGCTATTTTGGAGAATGTAAAATATAAAACGTGTTTTGATTTGTTTTACACTTTATTGTTTACTACATAATTCCATATGTGTTCATTCATAGTTTTGATGCCTTCAGTGAGAATCTACAATGTAAATAGTCATGAAAATAAAGAAAAAACACTAAATGAGAAGGTGTTTCCAAACTTTTGACTGGTAGTGTATTTCAGTTAATGCAGAAATAATCGAGATAAAGAGAACATTTTTTTGAGGTGAGTAAACTCAGCGACATTTAAGACACTTTGCTGAAGATCTTGAAGATATAATACATGTAAAACTATTAAAAAAAAGTGGCTTATTGATAAATTTAGGTCACAGTGAAGCCAATTTAGCCAACATTAGAACAGATACAACTGCAGATAGCAGCAGCATTTACAGCTCACTTCTTGGCTAAATTTGTATATCTAGTTTTTTCCCATGGAAGCTGAATGCATCATCCCTGTGGTCACATGTGATGGTGGAACACACACAGGCAGCACTGTACTCATGCCCTCTAACATTTCAGAAAGCCGATATGAACCATGCACATATGACACATAACATTTCTCACTCCGGTACTGTATATGTGTTGCTGTGCAGAGAATTCACGCGCTTGTGGGGACGCTTTCAAAAGTAATCCCATGAAGGATTTTGGTTCATACATGAACTTTATACAAAGTGGGGGGAGGAAAAAAGTAACTTCGGCTTTAAAACACTTAAACAGCTTTCTAAAGTAGCTGGCGGGTAGGTTAATCAGTGTCTTGGAGCAGTTGCCATGGTTCTTGTGTGGATTGTCAGTGGTTGAGGTTGAGGCTGTGGGGTCAGACCATATGTTGCAGCTCTCATTGTTCTTGTCAATGAAGGCAGCTGTTTATGACTTGTGCATATATGATGTCTTCTCTAGGACTTTACTGTGCCTGTCTTAAGTATTAGTCTAAGTTTAACTCATCTATTCATACGTGTGGTTATTTTATTTTTTTTCCACTGGCATTATTGATTTATGTGCTTTCAGTTTATTTAGAGTTTTTAGTAGTGTTTATTCACTTGTATGAAATTTACAACTCAGCAACAATTACATATTTATCCTACTGGTTAGCATGTTCAAACAGAGATCATGTTACCACACTGTAAACCCCATTTCTCCAAATGGACCTTCCACAGGCTTCCTTTGCTTTTTGAATATTATGTACGAGCAAGAATCCTGCCACGTGCCTCTTGGTGTCCGATTCCTGTGTGCAGGCTGCCAGCTAAGCACAATGTACCGGTCCTGTGTGGCTGTTTATACCCTGAGCTTGGCAGTGCAGGGAAGTCAGCTGTATGTAAAATGGAAAAGAAAAGCTTATTTGAATATTATTAGATCGATTAACAAAGAGGAGGGGGGCACTTGTGGAGACAAGAGACTTTAACCAGCCTGAAAAATCTCATTCAGGATATATGTGTGAACGTGTAAATTCAGGAATTCAAGGCAGAGAGCAAAAAAAAAAAAAAAAAAAAGGCCGTGAGAAGTTCTCTCTCACTGTTAACTTGACTTTGACTGATGTACCTTGTAATATAGATATTTCCCACTGCACTTGAAGGCAACATTTGGTGCCGTCAGTCTTGTAAAATGAGAGGAGGCACCTGCTATTTAAAACACACACAGGGCCATGGCATCCTCACGGCCTCAGAGGATTCTTTAATCTCTTGAACATTTCTCGGTAAGAACAGTTTGTTTTGTTTGTTGCTCGGCCTTCTGTGACGTGAAGCTGTGCCAAAGCTATGTCAGAAATGCAGCAGTTTACGGTTTGACCTGTCAACTTCGGTTAAATTAGCTCAGATTTGATAAAAATGGCTTCATGCTTATTTACACCACTGAGAAAGAACTCTGAGACTTTTGAAGAAACTCATTGGTTGGTGATTATTTTTATGCCAGAGTTAAGAGGATTATATTTATTTTAAATTTATGGTCAAACTTTTAAAGGTTCTTTAAACTCATTCTCAAAAAGGCCATGCAGTATTTTTTTTCAGTGTGTTGAAGAGAGTCAGATGTGGTATAATGGCAATAAAAAAGGTAAAATTCAATAGTAGACAGGGGCTGCACAGTGGCTTTCGCCTTCCCGGGATGTTTCTGCATGGAGTTTGCATGTTCTCCCTGTGCATGCGTGGGTTTTCTTCCACAGTCCAAAAACATGCTGAGGTTAATTGGTAACTCTAAACTGTCCATAGGTGTGAATGTGAGAGTGATTGTTTGTACATGTGGCCCTGTGTTAGACTGGTGACCTGTCCAGGGTGTCCCCTTTCTTCGCCCAGTCAGCTGGGGTAGACTCCAGCCCTGATGCGACCCTAATGAGGATTAAGCGGTGTGTAGTTGATGGATGGATGGATTAATAACAGACAAAATGAAACAGTAAATTAGGCTTGCTATGTCTCTATAGGTTTCCACTGAAATGCATAGTTTTCATAGATGTATTGTTCTGTAGATCAATTTTCCTCTTTAGGTCTTGAGTACCAAGTCGTGCAAATCTTGTATCTGTATAGATAACAAAGTTATTCCAAATGAATTAACGTTATTCCAAATTAATGACATTTTTGAGGAGATCAAGGTGCTTGAAAAGTCTCGACAATTTGACTGTAATTGGCGCTATATAAATAAAATTGAATTGAAACTGGGCACATGCCTCGGATGTGGTGATAAATTACATTTTTTATGGGTCTTTGACTTCGTGTGACAAAATGGCTCAACTGAATCGCCTACAGATCTTCAAAGTTGCAGCCTTCACATTAGGTTTTACCTAAATGTACAAAATCTTGTCCAGACTTACGAAAATGTCTGCTGGAGTCCTGCTTGAAACACCACAGGACTGTTTCGAATTTATTGTCTTACTACTCCATTTGAGCAATTTTCAATATTTCAGCACTAAAAAAGAAACAGTTGTAACAGAAGTATCCCTCCGCCTATGAGTATGCTGGCTTCTCATGTTCTGTTGTCATTAAGTCTAAATCGTGCCATAGTAGCCTGGCTGACTGCTGAATGAGGCTCTTCCCTGTCAGTACTGTAGGAGGACAACAGGGACAAGATGTTTCCTCTGTGTGGTTTAGTGCTGTTGCTGTGTCTTCAGCGTGGAGGGCTTTGCAGTGGTAAGTATCTGTTTCATTAAAAACTTTTGTATTCTGGTTTACACACATTGGGTTGTGCCATGTTTTACATTGCCAGTAAAATAGCATGTAAAGGGGTTTCACACAATGAAAATGACTTCAGTCAAACCAATGCAATTATCACATCTTGAACCCTAGATTCTGCAGTAATCCAGTTTAGCTTCATATTAATCTAATACAGTATATTGTCAATGGCAGCTGGTGCTAGTCTCCTTTGGGTTTGCTGGAGCACCATTAATTAGCTCAATTGAATACTGTTGAAGTCATAAATGACATCAATAACTGAATGCAAATTTGATGTGGTAAGTTTGTGTGTGTTTGTTTTCAATGATTTTTGTTTTTTTTGTTTGTAGTAAACTTAATCCTTCATACATACTTCACTCTTTTATCTTCTGTTGTCAAATGGTCAGCCTTACCCTCATATCTCCTCCCTAACATTTAGTCCTTGTTTTCCTTTGTGTTTTGAGAATCATTTATTGATCTGTGTTGTATTTTGTCTAGCCTTTCATGTAGCGGAGACGCTGACCGTTCAGGTGGACTATGGGCAGTCTGCCCTCTTACACTGTAATGGCTCAGCCTTCCTGGAAGAGGAAGGAACTGTCCACTGGGAAGCAATGGGGCAAGATGTGGCGATTCTGGGGGAAGGGGAATCAATACTGGGGGAACATTTTGAGGTTGGTGCTGCCTTGAATGATGTTTGCTTTATGTTTATTACAAATCATTATACTAGGAATGTCCTGAGTCAATATCACGAATCGAGGTTAGGGCAGATCAAGGCATTTTTTTAACCTATTGGCATCAACACCAATCTAACCCTGATCCTTTGTTTACATCTGCTGTTGAACAGGTGTCAAAAAGAGTTAGGACAAGTTGAGGCAAGACACTTTGTATAAAATACACCAGCTCTAGCCAGAGGTCATTAAGAATTATACGGGTCCCTGTCATGGTGCCTGTTGTTAGTTAAACCCCCACAATACAGAACTCTTTATAGTCTGAGTGATCGTCTTTAAACATAAAAAGGCTCCACCTGGTAACCAGTTACTACAGTTAATCTGTACCTGGAGTACAACTCTTTGTATTTTCCAGCTTGTTAGGAAGCTTGGCCCAACAGTGGCAACAGTGGACTGATTTCAATAACTTTAATGTACTTGTAATGTGTATTATCTAGAAAAATGGCATCAGATTGTGACTTGGCATTGCCAGATGCTAAATATTACATGATCAGGACATCCCTACATGAAGCAGTATGGATTCTGTTTTAAATAAACCAAGTCTATCGCTTATTTACAGTGTAAAATCTTCAACAGAGAAGTTTGTATATTAAGATTTCCTATATAATCGGTCCCTCAGTCTATAATTACTCATGAATTGTAAACAGTTATGGTACTTCTCAAGGCTGATTAAATTGTAAAACTGAGAATTTCACTCGACCGAATGTGGAGGACTTTTGATGTACAGTCTATCAATGACCTTCCAGGGCCGGGTCCAGGTGCCTCCAGATGAGCAGTTTAGGGAAGGAAACTGGTCGGTAGTCCTCAACCAAACAATGCTCAGCGACACAGATATGTATGAGTGCATCTGGCAAGGAGGAAAAACCATATCAACAGTCTGGCTCACAGTCAGGGGTGAGTTGGATGTGAAGCTTACCAGTTTCATTTGAGGTTTGGTTGGATTTAAATGAATGGTACTAAAGCAACTTCAGAAAATCAACTCATCATCAAGTGTGCATGTCTTTCCCAAATCCATAGGAATGCCCGCTGTATGGCTGATATAACAAATGTGCATGAATCAACTCTTATGCTGTGCTGCATTCGGTTTCACATAAAATGTTGTCTTTTTCCATATGTGTCATGTGTGTTCTGCACCTAAATTCTTCCTGCCAGGCATTCCAGTATTCCCAGTTTGTGCCTCATTTATTTTTTTCGACCTTTTTGTTGCACCTTGGATTCTGCTTTGGCCAGTTTCCTGCCTGCTGTGCCCTGCGATTGGGTCAGTAGAATCCAGCTGCCCCGCGTTGACAGCTTTGTGGGCAACATGCATGTAACATGTTACCTCTTGATGAGAGTCAACAAACAAATGGGAAAGATCCAGTTCATCCAAGATACATTCTGCAACACAGTGTATGAACTGTTGAGAAGTTGGAATAATTGGCCGGCGAAGTGTACTGGTTTTCAACATGACTCCAGTAGTATCAAAACATAATTAGCAACATACTATAAAGAATCCTAATGATTTAATCTGTTTCTTCTTCTTCATATGTGCTGAATGTTGCCACTTTCTTGGTGTCTCCCTCAAGAGCCAGAAGTTGAGCGCTCCATGACAGTATATGAAGGCACCGGGGTTGACCTAGCATGCTACATTCATATCTCCAAAACTGCGCCTTCATATCTGGAAGTGTGGTGGACCAGGAATGGCAGTTCCCTTATTTCGATAAAAAACGTATGGTATACCACAAAAGGCCAATCATTCATATATATTTATTATCAAAATGGATGATGTATATATTGTCTGATGTGAGGACGAGGCAGAACCTTGCAAACTGTAGTCCATGCTTATCAAGGCGAAACCTTTTGCAGGTCTCAAATTGTGGCCAGTGGCTAAAGTGCAAAGCATAGCCAACAAGTACAAGGAGTTCCACACTGTGAAAAATCTCAAGGGTGTGGTAGGAAACCAAAGATGCCTGCACTGGCAAGAACGGGAGCATGAGAGGCCATTTGAGTACAAGGATCACGACCAAGAGCATGCCAAGGAATCTGAGTAATTCTGGTACCAATATCTCAAGGCAAACACTCTGACCAGACACAAACCAAGGAGGGCTTATTTTGTCCATGAGAGGCACACAAAAGGTCGACTGGATGTAGAAAAACCCTTTTGGTCCTTAATTTTGTGGTTGGATGAGATGAAAATGGAGATATTTGGACAAAGGAAAGTGGCTTTTGGTTGGTGAACGAAATTAAAGCATTCTACCGCAAGAACTCCATCCCTACAATGAAGCATGATGATGAGAATGTGATGTTTTGGGCATTTTTTTTAGCTAACAGACAATCTTGTCAAAGTGAAATGCAACATGAGAAAAGAGGTTTACATTAGGACTCGAGAGGAAAGCATCAGACAGTCTGCAGAAGAACTTGTCCCCAGGCAGCACGGGACCTTCCAGCAAGACAAGATAGATGTTAAACGTACAGTCAAAGTGGCCAAGAAACACAAAACCAGATGAACACTTTTGAGGGAGCTGGTCAGAACTCAGAGCTGAATCCTACTGAAAATCTGTGGAAGGAACTGAAGACCAGAGTGATGGCAAGGAAGCCTTCCAACTTCAAAGAACTAAAGATCCTCAAAAATCCCAGAGAACACACCCATAAAGCTTGTTCGCAATTATAACAACTGTTTGATGTGGCTTTCTCATTGATTACTTAATCATTTTGGACATTTTTAGGAAAAATGTAAAAACACATAGAGAAAATGCTCAAATCAATAACATGTCTAACACACTGTCTTACTGTCACTTGCTTATTATATTTCCGGCAAGAAGAACCCTATTGGTCAATTAAAAATTCACTATACATCACATTTTGGCATGTCTATGAATAATCTGGGGCTTAACCTTGGATTGATACTGAATCAAAACTATCTTTACCTTGAATATCTGAACATCTCTTTTTAACTTACAGGGTTTACTATTCACTCATCAGTCGCCTGATTCTGATACTGTTCTAATGAGCATCACTGATGAGGAGTTTCGTCTGTATATAACACCAACAATGAGTGACAGTGGAGAGTACCAGTGTTGGTATAGAACCAGGTAGGTTCTACGGCCTGCTTTATCTGCAGTTTTGTGCATGGACAAGACCTCGGACTAACTAATCACGTTGCACTGGCTAAGAACAAAGAAAAGGTCATGCATTCGAAAATAAAGTAGAAATATCTCCACAAAAGGTTACAGCTCTGTTGCCCAACGACTGAGTTTTGGACTTGACAAAGCCAAGCGAAGCCTCTATAAGCTGGAGTATGCAATTCTAATCCAACACTTTGTCTCAAGGTCAATAGAGTAGAGGAGTCTACAGTGTTTTAATAGAGCTGTAAGGGCGCTGGTGTGCTCGAGTTGCAGCAAGTGGAGAGTGAGGAGCGAACTTCATCGGTTTCTCGTATTTTGTTGTTTTTAGTGGTTTCTACAAGCCAAAAGACATTTAAAATGTGGGACTTTTGCAACGTGTCCTCTTTTTTTAGACAGAATGTGCTTTTTTGTCATTGTTATGTAAAAATAATAACAAAAAAAAATACATTTTAAGTGTTTTGTTTTATAATCACTACTACCAGTAACTATTCTTAATTACATTTTCAGGGAGTCTGACAGTCCCAAGCTTGGGATACCAGAGAGTATCACATTGACTGTGCTGGAAGGTTTCAATCCTGATGAGCCGATTACAGCAACAGAGGACTGGGTCAGTACATCCCACTGGCCTGTAACACCCTGGACAGAGGACGTGACTGAAACCACTGAATCCCACCATGACTTTACACCTGTTCTCCTGGAAGATTCCACACAACCAATGCCAGGTGAACCTTTCCCAGTAAGAATGAAAATATTAAAGAAAGCAGGTTCAGTGAGGCCTATTTGTACAGCAGCTAAGCAAAGATTCACTGTCTGTAATCCAATGTTAAAAAGAAAGTAGATTTTTCACCTACGTTCAGACAGAATCGTTATCTTTGTTGAGCTTTGTTGTCTTTGCTGTATGTGCATGTGTATGCCTTTCTGAGTACTCTGTGTAAAAGTCTTGAAAGTCAGCAGAAACTGGGGTCAAATTTCTTCATGCTTGTGCTGTTTCCTTAGAGATGCAGGACTTTAAAACATTAATTAACAATGAGTAAAAACTTGACAGAAGAGGAAAACGCTCAGAAACTGCTTGGAGTTCAGAGGGTTAAATAGATAAACACTTAAAGTAACAGATTATGTACAAGAAACTACTTTCCAGCTGTGCTTATTCATCAATTTCTTTCATAGAAACTTCTGTTTTGTAGCCAGTTTCATGCGTCTGTTCCGTGTGATTTGAAAAATTTGGTTGTTTTCCACATTTTTTAGCGTTTACCTTCTAACTTCTGGGCAATTTGTGTCAGATTGGCGAGAATCTTTTCACCATTTGATCTTGAATTCTGTGCATTTGCATGTAATCTCTTAACAGGGCCTCCATACGACGACTTAACAAGTTATTTTATGTTATTATTTCTAGTAGCGACAGAGTCACAGCTAATGGAAGCCTTTGAGGAGATGGTGACGTTCTTTCCATACGAAGGTTAGCAGTAGGACAACATCAAGGGGAAAAAAACTACAAAAACCAGTAATCAATAATCACAAACTAGTAATCAGAGACAGAGAAAAACAATAATCTAACTATGTCTCCTCTGCCAGACACCCCATCTGAGTCCGAGCTGGACGATCTTCCTTGGATTCGGATCGGACTCATCAGTGGAGTCTTGCTGGTCACAGCAGTGGTTCTGTGTGTTCTGGGAGCTCTACGGAAAATTTAAACCATCCAGATGGATTCCCGCCCCTGCTGTTAAACTGCCCTACATACTTGAAATGGTTTGGGTCGACGTCTGAGCTGGGCACGCATGTAGGAGTGTCGTTGTTTGAAGAGTTACTGCAGTTGGGTTCACAGCAGACAGTGAACTAAACTGTACATGTGAATGATGCAAACGATTTAAAAGTTCTTATTTGGGAGCTTTAATGCCGATTGTCAGATTTTTGTAATGACTGGAATTCTGTACATGATCTACAGTCGTTTATTAAACTGGAAATGTAAATGTTTTGGGATTTTCTGCAATTTTTACTGAATCAAGATGTCTGAAGTTGGTTACACAGCAACTGAACTTAGTACATCCCCAATGTGCAATATCACTTAGATGACAAATGATTCTAAATTGCATCAGCTTACAGTAATTGCATCACTTCTAAATTGAACAGTTTGGTATTTGTTTTCATTTACACTCATGCAGCCCCGTATCATCACACTCCCAGCGCTGTGCTTCACTGTCAGGACTATTCATGCACTGTGATAGTCCTAACCAGGTTCATGCTGAAAATGCTGGATCCCAGCGGCAGCCAGATACCACAGACCGGCATTATATCATTTTCTTTCATAAAGGATGTCCAGTGTATCCTATGCTAAAGCACCTTTAGAGAACTTGACCTTTTGGATACATCAAGGTATTTTTTTTTCACTTCACACTTCTTACATCTTCAGAAAATCTTTGTTGAACAGGGGCTGGTAATTGGCATCTTTACATTTTCATATATAATGACAATATGAAATCTACATTTCATTTTGTGACTATATTATTCTAGGTGGTCCGCAATAATTCCCCAATACTCAATAAACTCCACATAAAATGTGTTTATTTCATGAATACTCCAGTTCTGGACACAACGTCAAACTATGCAACCTGAAATTAACTTTGATTAAAGTCACTCTGGGAAAAAAGATATAAAATAAAGTTGTAAAAATACAGTGCAAGGTAATAAAATCTGTTTAAAAGGCATCTTAAGATCAACACTCAGTTGCTAATGTGAATAAGAGAAATCTGGCTGTAGCACTCAGGAGCAGTGCAGCTGTTAAAACCAACAAAACAAAAGCTGTTGTCACACGTTCCTGCTCTGAGGTTACTGGCAGCTTGAGAAACATTAGTTCTTCCAGGTGTAGCTGTAGTTCTTCATGCTGATGTGTGTCAGAGCAGTCTTGCCCAGGCCGGACGGCTGCTGCAGCTGCTGGATGGAAGAAGGATGGAGTCCACAACCGGACAGGTCCACCGACCCACCAGTAACCTAAAAGAAATAGAGAGAACAGCTGGAGTTACAGCATGGCAAGTCAAAGAGCAGTAGGTAATGTGAAATAGACATAATGTGTCACTGCCTATGAATTTTCTCTGAGTTCAGCTGATACAAAGTTAGACTTGACACAGTGCTCTCTTCATCTAAAACACAAAATCTGATAACATCAGACTCCAACTACAGATCACTTGTTAATAGTACAGAGATATTTGAGAAGAATAAACAATAAAATCTGCAGCTACATCTCAAAAATACTTTAAAATATAATCAAGCACATAAGCCTGCACAGTTTTTACACATCACATAGTACATACACTATGCTACGATAATAATACAGTAGTTTTCTGTTCTCTACAGGGAGTTCTATCTACTGGTCACTTTTACTTTTTGTACTCACCTGTCTGAACAACATTCTGTTCTTCTCAATCTGCCTCAACATTCATCCGCAATGCAAAATACAATCAGTCCGTTCGGTTCGCATCATAAAGTTTTCAAAATGTTGAGTTTAAAGTTGCTCAGCAGGTACGGCAGTGAAAGGCGTTAACAGTCACCAAAAAGGTGAGAGAGACAGAAGGTCCTCATACTGTATTATGTAGAAGTCACTGCTGAGAATTCACCCTAAGCACAGCTGCTACATCAGCAAGTATTTGTTGATCACGCAACACATGATTGTATGTAATTTGGGTCACTGTGGACGCTTACAGGGTGGGTAATTAAACAAGATGCAACTTTCTGTTGTTTTACTGTGAATCCAAAAACCCACCAGTGGATTTAAAAGGGATGTTATCTTTTTAAAATAGCCTAAATTAAACCATTTATTGGCCAGACATCAGAAAACCAGAAGAATCGTAAGATATTTAACTTTCTGATTGTCCTTGAACTACTCATCTTATATGACATGCCATTATTTTGGAACCAAAACTATGCTTTAAATTGTGACATTTCCTCAAAATCACTTGATTCTGACCAAAAATGAACAGTTTGTACTAGATTGTTTAAAAAAGAAACCAATTCTTCACTCCTCGTTGCAACCGAGAAGCCAATAGCATCTCCACAGCAATCAACATGTAAGAAAACATGAGAGGTGCCTGTGTCAACTTTCCATGACAAGTGCTGTGTCTGTTTGTCTTACCTGTTGCTTGTTGGTCTGTATGTTCATGACAGCTGTAGGTGTGTGCGAGTACAGAGCAGCTGAGAAGTTTCCTTTCTGTGCAGGTCGAAGGAGGGTTGTGATGGTGTGAAGGCAGGAGGGGAGGATAGGTCCTGCAGTAGAGACAGAAAAATTACAAATACGGTCAATAAGGAACACATTCAAATGGTAAACACAGCTAACTTTGTCCCTATTTTTATTTTGTAAGCTGAAAAATGATTTACACATAAAAGACGCTACAAATGACATCTTTTTCTCTAGAGCACCAAATGTGGATTAATCCGCTGCTAAAAAATAGTCCCTCACAAATACGCTAAATCTAAAAAAATGACTTTCAGAACTTACAAAAGCATAAAGCAAGAATATTTTTTTCATAATACTGAATTAAATTGTTAAAATAAGCTCAGATACTGCAGCTACATACCTGTGATCTCCAGACTGCTGACATTCTGGTATGTAGAACCAACCTGGCTCTTCACGTTCACGCTGCGGCCCTGTAAACACACACACTTAGATGGATGCAAACACACTGTAGATGGCATGTTTGTACATTTTGCGTGTATGTGGGTGTCTCAGTACCTTCAGCGTGTGCATTGTAGCTCCTCTGAAAGCGACGGGAGCCAGCAGCGTTGGAGGCAAACCCGCCTGAGAACCGGCTGCAGCCACAACACTCTTACAGTTGATGAGGAAGTTGATGAGGGTGAAGGTGTGAGATCCTTCCACACACACCACAGACTCTGGTTTATGGTCCAGAGACACAGCGTGACCCTCCTTACGACTAGACAAGAGGTCAAGGATTACATAAATGAGAACACATAGATACCTACACGAGCATAAGTTGAGCAAAGGAACGTGACAGGAGACCGTGAAAGAAGCAGGAGGATACAGTTGGATAGTGATGCCATCTGGCTTCTTGATTTTGTCCTGGACTCCCATCTCCTTCAGCCAGGAGAAGCTGCCATCTTCATCATCATGTGTCTGACAGTCTGCATCCTCATTTAGATCACAGCACCTACAATTTGAATTATTTATTACAGTTAAATATGTCAGCATTAGTAAAGCCATCAAGTCAGTAAAGAAAACGAGGTTCAATTTATTTAAGTTTTCCTGAGATATAATGCTGAACACTGTCTTTATTATAGAGCTGATCAAAACTACATTTTTTGTCCTGTTCAGATATGGTTCTCTGCACATGTTAAAGTAGAAAGCAGCTGAAACAGGTTCCTCTAGGGTTGAGGATGTCAAATTTCCAGAGTACAGTCGGGGGTTGGAGCTCACCGCTTAACTCCGAGGCTTTTATTGTGCAAACATAACAACGTTTTAACACCACCATGTCTTCTTTAAAGTCAAAGTTGACAAAAACACATAGCAAACATGTATTCAACTTAAACCGGACAGGCAATTGCAACTTCTCACTTTGAAACCCTGTTAACTATTTATCCAGTGACGATTGTTGTCATCAACCTAAATTAACATGGAGTTTGTCCAATGGTGTTGCAACAATAAAATAGTGATCAGTCTTGTTCCTCACCAGTAGTTGGCCGTTAGTTTAGCCATTTATCAGTTGCTTCAATGTGGATGAAGACCTCTACTAAAACTACCCATAGACAATAATGTGGATCATTTGAAAATTAGATACATGTCTGTAACAGGACACCTAATAAAGGACTTTGGGGGCGGATGAATTTGAATGGTGATCTCCAACAACCTGATTAGTCTGTACCCTTTTTGCCACCATAAAAATCTGTACGGGAGATGAACTGTAAGCTGGCAGGTTTATTGAAAGCTGTTTTCTTTTGCAAATATTCTGGCAATAATGAGTCCTCTTATTTACTTTTATCATGTTGGAGATTTCAGTTTCATTCTACAGTTTTGCAGCACATTTACAATGCCACACCAGAGGAAGGAGAAAAAATAAACACATACGTCTCCTCTTTCTCCTTGGGCTCCTTCTCTTCCTCCTGTTGCTCCCTGCTCTTCTTCCTCTCCTCCACTAGAGGGAGACTGAACTCTATTCCTAAACAAGTAAACAGGACAAGCAAGGTCTTGCATTAATGATGTTGTCACACTTCTGTTCAGTCAGTAACAAGTTAAACAAATGGGACAAGGCAGTACACAACATCACAACACTGAAGTCTCATTTTGTGAGCATAAGATGCATTTGTAGAAGTCTACATTTTGTAACTCAGAGCTGCAGTCCAAGTCTCACCTTCAGCCTTCATTGCCTCTCTGAAACCTCGAGTTGTCGGAGAAATCAAAGCAGTGATGTTGTCAGAACCCCCAAGACCGGCTGCCCTGAACAACGCTGTAAACTGATAGAACAAAACGGAAAACTGAGTGCAGGAGGAGAATTAACTATGATGGGAAATAGGTCATGCTGTGCTCATTGGTTTATGATGAAGTTCAAAACTAAAAACATACCTGGTAGGAGCAGAGGTAGAAATATGGACAGAGTCTGGACTTTAATAGACTGTAGAGAGATGACAGACTGACTGACCTAAAGGAAACACAGAGAGAAAGTACTGCCATTATACATTAAATAAAAACAAGCACTGCAAGAACTCCATCAGAGTCCACATACACCCCTGCAAAAAATGTAAGTCACTACAATTTACCGCACATGTATGGAAAAAGTAGCATCCTTCCTTAACCCTAACCTACAAAAGTAGTATTATTGTAACAACAACTATGCAATCATGATGTCTGCCTTGTGTAATCCCAGCTACATGCCCAGCCTCACCATTCCCTCATCAGGCTCTGCTGTAGTGTTGCATCTTGGGCCCACGGAGTGCTCTTCCCAGTAAAGCTTCTCTCAGCATTGATCCTGGGAAACATGGACAGCCAGGGCAGGGAGGGATGCTGCCAGTACACCAGACTCTGCTGGAAGGCACAACGAAGCTCTGAGCAGGACTTGGGATCCTGCAGGGGACGTAGAGGATAATCCGAGTGAGTAAATGACGACTACTGAGTCAAAACAGTCTCCTAGATGGATGTAATGAGGACTCTACCTGCACACTGTGTGGCAGGCTGCTGAACTGAGCTCTGCAGTGCTGGCTGAGCCCCAGAGCTTCCTCCTGGGCTTTGGGCTGCTCTGCCCAGGAGAGAGTGAGTGGGGAGGTGAAGAGGAGGCGAGTCTTCAGGCTCCAGTCTGCTGGATACTCTGTGCACACTGGAACAGCGATGGAGGCAGGAGCGATGGCCTGAGGGCTCTGGGAAGAGAGATGACATTTGTAAGAGAACGTCAAGCATGTAGAGCTTTAGGAAAGGTTTCATTCTGCATGTGTATGTCGACGTGTGTTGAAAGTACACAAACCTTCAGCAGTGGGGTTTTAATATCTTCCTCTTCTTCTTCAAACAGAGAGTCATCCTCAGAGAAAGTGTTCTACAGCAGAAAACACATAAGAAAACGGAAGAATTTAACAAACATCTACTTTATAATAAGAAAAAAATGGCTTTGGCTGTCACTATTTATATTACAAAAGCTTTAACGTGTGTTAGGATCGATTCGGCTCATTGAAAATACACAAATTTGATATGATTTGAATGAAAGTGGGGGTTGATCCAACGGTTCAGCAGTTATCTGAGCTGTAACACTCGGTCTTAAAATGCGACTTTTTTAAATGGAGTTCTGCAGTGAGTCAGTTATGGCTAACTTTAGCTGACTTTATGGCACAAAAAACAGAAAACGACCACGTAGCTCGGTGTTATGACCCACCTTGCTGGAATTATCTTCTCGTTTCTCTTCCTCAGTTAACCTCGCAGCGAAAGATAGATTCTCTTTCCTTGTCGACGTTTCTTCATCTCCCTCCTTTTCTGTCGGTTTCTTATAACTGTCCATGGCGTCTTTCTCTTCGTTATAAATGTGGAGTTTCTTTTTGGGGCTGAAAGTGTTTTCAATGTTTGCGAAAGGGTTTCTGCGCTTTATTCCACCTCCGGCACGGTTCTGGGTGTTGAAAAGAGGTCCCGGGGAGAACGGCCGAACGCACGCCGGAGACGAGCCGCTTTGTCCCGGACTGTCAGCGGAACTCTGGCCGCTCGGACTGGAGAAAACTCCGGCGTCGCTTCGGGCTCTTTTTCTCCTCATTCGCATGATTTCGGCCGGTCGCTTGAAGCTGGGCGAGTATCCCGTCTGCTGAGACATACTGGCGAGGTGAAGTTATTTAAAAATATATTAAAATCAACGACAAAACGTTAAAACGCAGGAGACCTTGCTGTTTCGTTGTTGCGCCTTCCGCACTATACGAATTTGGCGCTTAGCGTGACGTAACGAGTCTTCCTTGTGTTACATTTACGTTCATGGCAAAATTCAGGAAACATTTGTACTTTTAAGGAGTAAATGCTAAAATCTATCTTTCGACGTGAAAAGGAGAAAATACCCAGTTTAAACCACCACTCCGCTTTATCACAAACAACATAAGTAGACCTGTTGAATTCGAAAATACGACTAATATGCAACATCTGGGCATGTGTGGTCCGTGTACGGATCTGGTAATTGGATTTTCCGTTCTGAAACGGGTATTGAAAAACAAAAAACGAGTGGTTATTTGATTTTTGTTTTAAAATACGAACATTAAAATTGAAATACAAGACGTTTTTCATTGTCATGATCAAAAGGGGATATACAAAATTTTAAAAATGCTTTGATTTTCATTTTATATTTAGAATAAAAAATAAAATAAAATCAGTAAGAGACAGAAACGAAAAAAGGTCCGTTTTTTCATTTTGGCTGACTCTGTGAACTTAATGAGAACAAAACTGTCATTTAATTGTTGCTTTGAAAGCTTTAGCGAAAACCGGCTGGTGTTGTGCTTTGAAACAAACTGCTGTTGAGGTCTGTGTTTTTAGGTTTAACCCCACAGTTTCTGAATGAACTGATAGTTGTTGTTTTTTCCTGATCAATGTGGACGTTATAATTGATGGTAACATTTACTGATCATATAATCAGCATGACAATATAACAGTAGAACATTCTGACCACCTGACTAATACTGTGTTGGTCCCTTTATGCTGCTAAAACTCCTCTGACCCAGTGGTTCATCAGAACCTCTGGGGATGTCCTGTGGATTCTGTGGATTCTGTGGATCCCGTGGGTTGCAGGGTGGGTCCTACCTAGACCAGGCTGATCCTGGACCATCCCACAGATGCTCTGACACTGATTCACAGCCCGGCTGCATGAAAAAGCTTTGATATGCAGAATACTTCAAATAAAACCAAATAAATAAACATATCTGTTGTCTGTCATGAATTTTTCGAACACTTTTGTGCACTTTTTAGCAGCTCAATCACCACCCAACTATTACCAACCTCTCCCCTGTTGTCATAGTGATTAATAGGACATTATGTAAATTCTGGCTCCCTGTTAATTTCTCCTTCGGTTGTCATTACTTTGGATCATCAATCATATCTGAAGCTCAGCCCAGGACTGAATGATGGCCAGTGTGAAGAAATCAATCCTGTGTTGGTTGGCTGGAAGAGAGAAAACAGTTTTGATGCTTAAGCATGTGACGCACGGATGATAATTGATTGTTCATGATTTTAAAGCAGTCGTGCAGATTTTTAAATAGATTTTTGACCTCCAAATAAGAAGCATGAGACTTGAGAACAGTTTGTCCAAGACACCCAAAATAAGTAGTTTTATTTAAGTGCCATGGGATTGGTAAACTATTTAACATATTAATCAGAATCAAACACTGGGAGTTTTAACTTTCCTGGATCCACATACAGTATTATAGGATGGCAGAATGCAGTTATACCACTAGATGTCTCTGTTTACTAAGACTAACTTTAATCTGCACTACAGGAAGGGTTAAGTCATTCCTTTGAAGTGATGGAAACATGACGGTGCAAATATGTGATCATGATGTCTGCTCATACTGTTGCTTTTGTTGGAACCAACAGCAGGTCTGGAGGAATAGCTCAGTGAGATGGAGGAACGGTTGGTAACTCAGAGGCTGTAGGTTCGAGTCCCGCAAAGGAATTATCAGACATGGGAAGATTAAAAGACTAGTATACTTGATTTTTATACTACTTGAAATACCCTTACATACTATTAAATGATACTAAGATACTTGATTTTGTACTACTTTTAATCGTATGTAAGTCTATTAAAGTAGTTCAAAATCAAGTATATTAGTTCCTTCAAGTAGTACTTTAGTATTATGTTCTACATTGAGACACTTTCTGGACTAAGCAGTTTGAATTTTGTGAACCAAGAACCAACGTAACTATAAAGACACTTTCTCTACTAACTTATTATAGTAAGAAACTGGACTGAAAGGTTTGACCAAACCACAACGGGAAAGGCTCTGATTGTCACACAGCTTGGTAGTGTAGTGGTATAGCACATGCATCTCGGATATAGCTTCACACACTGGGGATGTGAGTTCGATTCCAGGAGCCTGAAAGGACCCACTGCAACAGCGATTGTGGTGGGGGTCAAACTGACTCCAACATTTCAGAAATCTCATGTCTTCATAGATGGCGTGAAAAGTGTATTTTTGTCTAATATGTCAGGTTTAAAAGGTTAAATCTTCCTGGTTTCCTTCTAATGGAACAACACATGAATGAACATGATTACACATCTAAATTAACTTGTATTTTCAGATCTTGGATTTCTTTGTCTGCATCCAAAAATGCCTTCTTTTTAGACCTAAAATATTTAATTTGACTGTGTTTAGGTTAAAAATAAAATATAATCAAAGATTAGTCATTGTTTCACCACTATATACACAGTAAAGGAAAACTATCCAAATTTGCAACGATTTCTCAGAATAAACTGAAATTAAGTCACAGCAATCTCTCTTGGAAAACACTGGTTTTAATTTTAAAGAAATAGGAAAAATGTACTTATTCAAAAGCACTTGAGTAATTTAGAGATTAAGGTTAACCAAATACAATATTATATATAATTCAGTTAACACCAACTGCACTGTAAACTTTTAAAGCTGTATGAAGGACAGAGAAACCACAGAAACAAAGTTTTGGTTTTTTGGTTTGCTAAACAGAGCATGGAGAGAACTAAAACTTTGATTACAACTCTGATATAGAACTTTAATTTACACTTGATACATTTTTGTGACTCCATGTCTGCTAATCAACAGATGATCTATCAATGACTCACAAAATCCAAATACATCAACTGCGGATTCAGTCCCAAACAGGAAAAACTCTAGAATGTGTGAGTGAAATTACAGAAAACTGAAGCTACTGTGATGTCAGTGGTGGTTCAGATGCAGGAATTCTGAGATTTTGTTTGTTTTATGAGGTCTTTAGCTTTTGGTGTGCTGAGCTGTATGTCTGAGGACTTTACTGAAGAAAAATGAAAAGATGCACAGAATAAATAACGTTGAAAGACTGTTCTTTGATGTTTTTTGTTTAACTACCCGATGAAGTTTAGTATGTCGTTCAAAAAGTCACAAAAACGTCATAGTTTAGTATGTCGTCCAAAAAGTCACAAAAACGTCATAGTTTAGTATGTCGTCCAAAAAGTCACAAAAACGTCATAGTTTAGTATGTCGTCCAAAAAGTCACAAAAACGTCATAGTTCAGTATCTTGTCCAAAATATGATCAAAACGTCATAGTTTAGTATGTCGTCCAAAATTTGAAAAGAAGTCATAGTTTAGTATGTCATCCACAATGTGACAAAAATATCATAGTTTAGTATGTCATCCAAAAAGTGACATTTTGTATGACATACTAAACTATGACGTTTTTGTCACATTTTGGACGACATACTAAACTATGACATTTTTGTCACATTTTTCACGACGTTATTATTTATTTTTTTTAGGTTCCTTCTCAAATTGAATTTCCCAACATTGGAGGTTTCATTTGGTACAACGAGCCTTTTTTTTCATTTACCCTCTGCTATCCCTACCCAGATCCCAACATGTCTTTTTCTTTTTTCCTCAAGAAAGGTGCGTGCAGCACTGCGCAGCAGCCGGAGCTGTCATTGGCAGGGCAGCTCAAATGAAATTTCATTGTATATGAAAGTGTGCAATGACTAATAAAGGTTTGATTGATTGATACTAAACTATGACGTTTTTGTGACATTTTGGATGACATACTAAACTATGACGTTTTTGTGACATTTTTGGACAGATTGAAAGGCAAGCGACTAAACCAGCTGTATTTTTTACACAAGAATATTTATATAAATCAAAACCAAATGTGCACTACCAACAATGTCAAAACAAACCATTGTGTGTGTGTGTGTGTGAGTGTGTGTGAGAGAGGGAGAGAGGGAGGAGGGGAGGAAGGAAGGAGTGATGAAAACATGATCAAATGCGGTGTCATTTACAGCCATTGCTATATACAGTACAAATCATCAGTGGATCATGGGTAAATGTGACACACACTCTCTTTCTCACACACACACACACACACACACACACACACACACACACACTCATCGCACCCGGACAGAGACAGACATTAAATGCTACCAAAAAAGGTATTGTAGAAATAAATTAAAGTACTTTACAAAAACTCCATGCTGTAAGGGTTTTTCAGTGTGGCGAGGCAATGAGTCAAAAATTCAACAGACAGGAGGGTGTTGGAGGACGGAATAGATCGGCTTTGATAAAAGCTGCTGATGGAGGACGGTGACTCAGTTGTAGTTGTTTCATTCCAAAACCAATATTCTGTCTGAAAACACAAGTCAGACCTTGATCTTGATGATAACGCAGCAATTTCTTCAGTGTCCAAATGGTAGTCTATTTAACCCTCCCGTTGTCTTCATTTACGGACACCAAAAAATGTTGTTTCCTTGTCTGAAAAAACTCCAAAAAATTCAGCAAAAAAAAATCCCCAAATTTCTGAAAATTTGCAAAACCTTTAGGAAGAAAATTCCAATAATTCCTTAAAAGTTTCCCTGAAAAGTTTTATTTTAAAATAATCCCCCAAATTTGGCAAGAAAATTCTTGTAAATATTTTCAAAAAATGAGTAAAAATATTCCCAAAAAAATCCTAAAAATATCTAAAGTGATTATATATGTATCAGTAAAACTTCTAATATTTTCTTGAAGAACATTCACATAAAAATCAACCAAAATCCAGTGAAAATCGCTGGATTTTGGTTGATTTTTATGTGACTGTTCTTAAAGAAACATTTTTAACATTTCTTTTTTTCCCCCCAAAAATGTTCACAGATTTCCCAAAAATGTTGAAAATGTGGACATCAGAAGTTTCACTGTGAAAATCTATTTTTTCCCACATTTTCAAACTTTAAAACGGGTCAATTTTGACCCGCAGGATGACACGAGGGTTAAACTGACTTTGGGGGCCAGGAAAAACCTATAGTAAGTGAACACGTTTTCTGATTTTCAGAAGAAGATGAGGTGTTTTTTTGTTTTTTCTTTCTAAAAATGTTAGCAATAAGAGCAGAATGTTAAAAGCATTATGGAGAAAAAAACGATGAATGATGCATTAAAAAAAATGGACGGTAAACACAAACAGGCCATCACAACATTTGGCATGAGCAAATCATCTATTCACAACAACATTTATGTTGGGACAAGTCCTGATATTTAAACAAAGGATGCTGAACTGAGATCAGTCCAGTGCTGCAGCATGCACTTTGTCAGTGTAAAACCAAAATGTTACCCTGCTTCTGTCTATTTATGTCCGTTCAGGTCCTTCATTTCATGGAAGCTCCTCTCTGGAGTCCTGTTCTCAGTCCTGAGTGGGATGTCAGGCCGATATAATCCGATGAGACGGTCCACTCGCTGCTGTCTGTTGGCCGACGCACCTGTCAGTCATTCTGAATGCCTTTCATTGACCAACATTGTTTGTCAGTAGACAGTTTTAAACTGGGTGTGCTCATCTGGCTCCTGGTCAAGTGATGATGTACAGTGTTGGGTGGAGGTTTTCCAAGAATTACAAACCAAACAATTCATTGCTCGTAAGTTGCAGTTTCCCACAACTATTGGGTGGCACCTTAAAGTACAAGGGTTGATCAAAAAGTTTCCAGACTGTTGGTGATCTGTGGAAGATGTTTTTACCACTAACCTTCATGTCAAGGAGCAGTGGGTCTCTGACTACCATCAACAGAAGAAACAACAGTTTTCGCTTCGGGTCAGGAGGGCACCAAGGACATGTTAATGGTGTTTATTAAATCTCACATGGTTGTGCACCAGGAATTCATCTCCAGTGGTTGGATTAAAGCTCTACTGAGGGTGAACATTCAATGTAAAGCGACCTGAACTGTTATGCACATTTTTTTTGGCAACAACAACATAATCATCCCTTATGATCTGGTCTACAAATCACATTTGGTTTCCTGTGACTTTTCCATCTACTCTAAAATGACATTCAACCCCGAGATTCGCCGCTTTGACACCGTTCACGAAATTCAGCCCTCATTGCAGATGGTGCTTGAGATGTCTCCAAAACAGAACTTTTAGCGGAACTGAACACACTATTTCACCGCACAAGTAGGCTTCTTTGATGGGAATGGCAGTCAAATATATATATATCGCATGCGGTTTTTGATTTGTATTGGTACAGTCTTGTAACTTTTTGATCAATTGTAGTAGGAAATTACTAAAGTTTTCCACTTGCTTTTTCTTTCAAATGAAGTGTTTTCAAAGATTTATGTCTTTCGAGAAACAAACAGACTTGGCACCGAAAGCAAAAAGTACTGAGAGATAAACTTACACAATATTTTTTGGTTGGTCTTTGGTCTGGTTTGGTGGACGTTTCATGGGATTTACAGGCAATAGGAGAAATATCCAAATTATCAGTTGACAAGTCATTAAGGGATGGAAAGTTTTCACTGTGTTCAATGATGTCAGTTTGATCCACCCTGGCCAGTGTCCACCATCAGATGACCACCCTGACTGAGCACACCCTTTGTCCTTTACCACCTGGGAGGGTTCAGTAAGGTCTCCAGACTGCTTCAGCAGCAGCCATGTTTGTTGGGGAGCTACTGTGGCTAGACTCCACCTCCACTCCCACCCCGTCACTCTGATTGGGCAAAGAGGGGTGCAGCAGTGAAGAGCCTGTGGAGGCGTTGGTGCACGGCGGCAGGATTCGTGGGGGTGAGCGCGAGTCATTGGTGCCTCCTCCACCGGCCATCATGGAGAACTGGTATGAGCCGGCGGCGGTGGAGTAGTAGAGGTGATACGGTGACGAGGTGGACTGGAAGGGCCCATTCTGAGCTTGGTGTGGGGTGTTTGCAGGGTAGGGTGGAGGCAGGTAGGTGTGGTACCGCCCTGCAGGGGTGGTTGCCATGGCTGTCGCCATGGTGATGCCAAGGGCGCCATTGGAGACGGGGTTGTGGGAGGGTGTGTAGGTGAAGGCGGCCGCTGTGGGAGGGTAGTGCACCCGGGGGTCGGAGAAGCGGGAGTCGGGCAGGGAAGGGAGGGAGCTGAAAGGCCGTTCTAAGGTCACCCTGGGGTCACCGAAGGCTGTGAGGTCAGGACCTGAGAGAAGACAAAGGACAGAGGTTACCACCCAATCACTTCTTTGTGTTCTCAGCATGTGCATGCTCAGGTGTGCTACCTGTGAGTCGAGATGACAGATCACTGAGCGAGGAGCGACCAGGCGATAAAGGATTGGCTGTGTGGACGGTGGGCGTGGTTATCTGGCCAAGGTAGGGATATGATTGATCGTAGGACCAAGATGGAGACGTCTGCATCTGTCTGGAGTCTGAAAGAGAGAAACAAAGAGAAAAATAGTAATCTCTAATGCTTCCAGACATTTAAAGCATCATTTGCTTAATTAGAGTCAGCTGTTGTTCAGAGCCTTCACTGTATTGTTTACCCACCAGCTTTATTCTAAATATTACATTCTTTGAGAACTTATAGCTTTGCTTGTCATTCCAACCAGATATGCTGAGGAAAGTACTAAAGGTAAGATGAGACCAAGGAGAGTTTGGTATGGATTTGATCAGGACTACCACAGTGAATGCATAGTCCTGGTGGGATTGTGATGACTTGAGCCTGCATGAGTGCAAAAGGTGCTGGGGAGATAGACTGCACCATGAATGTCTGTCCATATACAAATAACAGGCTGACAAGATGAATCCCAGTCTGCAGAATCTTGCCAAACGAAGAATATTCCAGCAGGAGGACCATCCAAAGCACACTGCCAGAATCACACAAGAGTTTCTAAAGAAGATAGAAGTGAAAACTGTGTCCTGGCCAAGTATGTTGCCTGACTTGAATAAAATAGAACACCTTTGGGGTGTTTTAAAGAGAAAGGCAGAGCAACACAACCACTGCAGGAAGAAGCAGCTAAAAGAAAAAGGCTCTGATGGTAGAACATCCTCCATGGTGAGGATATAAATCTCTGTAATGAAAGTGTACTAGCTTGTTTTCATACAGTAAATATAAACTAAGTCATTCTACATCTTGTTAAGGATATTCATGCTTTAAAGGGCATTGATATTTTAATATTTACCTCATGAACAACAAAGTCTCTGGTGGGAAAAGACAGTGCAATGTTGAATTGCATGACTTGTGTATGAAGTTTGATTTAAATAAAGGGTGATTTAAATGAACTCGGTCCTGAGACTGAAGTTGTTGATCATGAAAGAATAAAGCGATGGAGAGGAAGCAATTAAGTTGGTGTGGGGGTGGACGGATGAAGGGGAGGGCTGGATGTGTGTGTGAGTTCTTTCATTCAGTTCACTCGTTTTCCCCACAGTGTAATAAATGGCACTGATCACCCACACACTCGCAGACAACAGTGTGTACGTGTGTGTGTTTGTTTTTGTGTATGCACAGGCAGACGAGGAAGCAAATTGTACACAGCAGCCAAGACGTCAATGAAGGCTTTTCAAGTCTGGCCAAGCGCTCTCTCTCAAGCATTGACGTATGTGTGTGTGTGTGTGTGTGTGTGTGTGTGTGTGTGTGGGTGTGTGTGTGTGTGTGGGTGTGTGTGTGTGTGTGTGTGTGTGTGTGTGTGTGTGTGGTATTTGGGTGGTGGTGAAGCCCAGGGCCGGAGCCAAGCCCCCTCCTTTCCTGGCTTCTCTCCCCAGGCAGACAGCCTCGATGTGGGGCAGGAGTCATAAATGGCTGGCTGTTTGGAAGTAGAACTGGAGCACACTGACAGACATGTCTGTTATTCTGTGGTCAGCTCATAACTGTCAAAATAATGTGACTGACCCATTTATCTGAGAATGGAGGCTGCTGCATTCTGATACGATCGGTGTGACACAGTTTTACTGACTGCACATTTGTTTTAGATGTCAGCAATACTGAACTCGAAACCCTGTGCAGGTTCGGGGCGTTTTTTGCTCACTTTGGGTTCATTTTTTTACTGCAATATAAAGTCCTGCACCTCTGTGGAAACAGCACAAAGAATTCAGAAATGTCTTCTGTGCAGTATGACGGATATAATGCTAACTTTACACCCTTAAAAAACTGTAATTTTACAGAATTTTTTCCTTTTAATTTAACAAATGTATTTTTGAAATTCAATAAACTGAATTTCTGTGTAACGTAAAACATTAAAACATTTAAATGCAAATAGTCATAAAAAATATATACATTTTTAAAGAAATTATTTTTTCACCCAAAAATGAATTGACATTTTATTTTATATTCCACAAGTATTTACTCTTCATTTATTGGATTAAATTATTTTAGAATAAAGTTTTAAGATTAGATACAATTCATGGCAATTAACAGAAAAGGAAATATTGATCTGCAATTTTACACAGATTTGTTTGTTAAATAAGAGTTATACTCACTATAACAATGTTGAATGAGTGTTGTTGTTGTAATAATAATATCTATGAGCATTTGGAACCTTTTTTATCAATACATGTAATTCTATTGTTTTCACATGTAAATATCCATTGTTAGGTACTAAAAAGCCACAAATGATATGATCACAAGTAAAATTAAGGCTATGAAATGTATGTTAATTATGGAGAGTTAGTGTATTTTTATGAGATGAACATTATTTTTTTGGCACCCCAGCTGCTAGAATATTAACGACTTGTATTTTTACAGTGTAATAATAATGTGTTTGTTTGAACAGCACATCTCATCTTAAGTGGGCTGTTGAATACGAACAATTTTGCAGT